>NC_091824.1:151855134-152155134 GCF_038994185.2 Dermacentor albipictus | reverse complement strand
AAAGGAGTTCAATTAGGAAGAAGGAATTGTCACAATAGGCCGACCTTGGTTCAATTAATTCGTTTTTTTTTTAATGTATCGCAGGTACGAGGAAGTGTTCGAGTACTACTACGTGTACGACGACAACGAGACGTCGACATCGAGCACGCCTCAGCCGGCGCAATACGCCGAGCTTGCCATTCCAATAAACCAGTGATGCTCGATGTACTGCTGGGTTGTCTTGCACTAGGATTGCTAGGGGATTTGCGTACGTACTGTAAGAAGACCGATAGCAGGGCGCCGGTTTGGTTGCATACGTATACCGTCGAACATTCTAGCGCAACATCAACACGAATGGGGGCATGTAACGCACGCTCCTTTTTATTAGAAAGTAATGCTTAAACTATTCCATTACTTCGACAAGTGGCTCCACCAGAAATATGACTATAACACGATGGAGATGCGAGTCATTTCTAAGTGCATGATGAAATCGTAACACTTAGCTATCCAAACAAGACAGGGTTAAAGGTTGATGAAAACTTGGAATGATGAGTAGCAGTTGCACAAGGATTGTCTCTTTAAGCCAACGTTTCGACAAAGAGATTTGTTCTCGTCGGGGAATTGTCCGATACAAGTCACCTTGTCAAAACGTTGGCTTAAAGCGACATTCGTTGTTTGACTACTCTTCGTCAACACTTAGCATTGGTGAATTGAGATGGCTTTCATCCTTAACCTTCTTTGGTGATGTTCCCCCTATGATAATTTATAATTTTGTTTAAAAAATGCATGTTTTGTACGATCGGGCTCTCGAGTCGTAGCAAGCACACTCCTTCAAACTCCGCGCATAGTGTTACAACGACAATTTGCCGATTCCATAATATTCAGTTTCTATTCGTGAAGAACAATAAAAAGCTTGAAGCCGAAAGGACGCTTTGGAGTGGACCCGCGTGAAAATTGCTATTTAAGGGCGCGATTTCTTTTTCCGAACCTAATTTGCACCTCTCGCATTTCTATCAATTCCATGCTGTACTGGGAGCTCCCAGCAGCTCCACTAATTGGCACAATTTTCAAAATTAGGTTTCCGCGTCTGCCGTGATCAATCTTCGACAAGTTCTCGCCGCGACACCTTCACACCGGCGCTCTATTTTACGCTCCGACACGAACTGTGTATCAACGCGGACCGCTTATTTCGCTGTCCACGCTTCGCTCGTGTCCGGCACGAAGCTAGACACGAGTCCCCTCTTCGGCGGCTGACCGTGTTTTTTTCTCCGCTGTCGCGTCATGCTTCATTTCTTGGCCCTTTCCATGTGTCCTCCTCATTTTATTCCCCTTTTCAACGGACCTCCTTTGTAAACTGACCTCATCCGGACATGGTGGTCGAGCGAAGGAGACGAGGTCATCCGAAATGCGATTCATTTCTTCCTGCGGAAGCCGGAGAGACTTCGAGGGCACGCAGTGGCCAGCTCGCACGGCCGGAAGTAATTTCACCCGCATGCTGCGCTCTGGCGCGAGCACGGAATTGTGGAGACAGACGCTTTGGCGCGGAAGAAGTCCCGCATCGGCAGCTGTGCGGGTGTACAAGCGCCCCTCATCTGCAGCGTCGATGTTCAGCGCTTTGAGTGAGCGCTTGCGTTCCTTGACGGGTCACGCGGACCTCCCCGGCCTTCTCCATGGTGTGCGTCTATACCCCGCGATCCGTGCGCACAGGCCGAAGAGCAATGACACGCTGCGGTACGCCGAGAAAAATCCCTGTAACGCTTCGTGCCCGGCAATTTTGTCGTGCCACGCACGATGCTATTGATGAACCGAGTTGTCTCGTAATTCGAAGCGCTACCCCAGTATCTGAAGAAAATGCTCACTATTTGCTGTGGCTCTGTCTAGGGACAAAGGCCATATGAGAGGAAGTGCTTGCAAGTGCCAGGATACGCACATAGCAGCCGACAGACTACGAGCGGTCAAGTAGCCTAATTATGGACAAGCTTCAGAAGCTACTTAGGTATATATTTTTTTTTTACAAATTTGTGCGCATATTTAACTATTGCCACGTGCACTTATGTAACCTTTTCTCGGGGACTGCATTTCACCCAATAACTGAAAGTTATCGTTTTGCAACTTAATCGAATGTGGTAGAGTGTAAAAAACTCCGGGAAAACTTCTCTTTTCAGCAGGCGCCGCCATCGATCATAGTACCGTATGCTTAAAAATATGGAGACATTTAGTTAATGCTTATTGATGAATTATTGTTTGCAGCCCAAACCATTGGCAGAGTAAAGGTTAGGATGTACTTAAAACCAGTGTCATCTACCCAATCAGGCGGATTTATCAAGAGTCTGGTGGCTTTCGTACATGTATTAATGTAAAATGGTAAGAGTAATGGCAAACAAATGAAGGCAAGAAGAGTAGCGATATCTTGTGATTAAGCAGTCAGCGTAAGTGAACACAATCGCAAAATATAACAAAATATAACATGCGGAAAAGTTAGGCAGCATGTTACACTGCTGTAACACGTGAAGGTGAAAGCCAGCTGCACACTTGGTAATGCATTAATTTAAACGATCGGAGAGATCAGGCTTCTTGCGAGAAATAACGAGCCATAGCGTGAAGTACACGTGTGGCAACCCGTTGTCTGCGAGCTTCGGCCACCTCTCTACGATGACGTCTCGCATCGTCAAGTTGCTGCTCTCGCAGTTCGTCGCCTTCGGCTTGTTTTCGATGCTTAGTTGTGGCTTCGCGCACCCGTATAGCGGAGTCAAACTCGCGCGAACGACGTTTCTCTTCGGCTTTACGTTGCATCCTCTCAGTAGGGGAAAGCAGCACTCGCGGTCGAATTCAATGAATTCAAGTGATTTCAATGAATGTATGCACTGTTCGTTTCACTTTGTTGAGCGCTTGTAGCCTCTGTCTTAAGGGGGTGTGAGCCATTGCTTACAGTAATATGCGCCATTGCATCTTTGCTTGCTTACGGGGGTACGAGCCATTGCTGATGATGATATTTTTTGCTTCACTCGATGAGACGCCGCGTTTTCTGGGTATGAGCCATTGCGACGAGCCACTTAAAGCTTTCCCCTAAAAAATAAAGAAGGAAGGAGAACAAGAGGCGAAAGATAGAGAAAGGTCGGTGGGACTCGAGAATCAATTTCATTATGGTGATGCACATATTCCTAAAGGAATGACAACCGAGCACGAAACCCGTGAAAGATAGCATAACAGGAAATTTCAAAGTAGGCCAGGATGTCGCCATGGAGGTTTTCAAAGTCCTTCCCCTCGGGGTGGAGAAACGATGACAGTCCTGAACAGGCGTTTTGTTCGAATTCTACTTTGTGCTTGTCTTGCGCTGCCCGTAAGAAATGGCCTATGGTCCCGGAATTTTTAAGATTCTGATAGTATAGGCCTAGGTCATATTCAGTGTCCCTGTGCTTCCAGGTGTCAATTCTCTCTCGCGCACCGATCCGCTAGGCTCTTGGTTAGCTAATATGGTAGAGCGACTGCCCCGGAAAGGCGTTCGCCCTGAGTTTGAAACCCGGAAGGATGATATTGTTCCTCAACTGGAAGCTTTCTTTCTGAGAAGCCCGTGTGAAATTTTTTGTAGCAACATGTTACAATATGGTGGATGACAATTTTTTCTTTCCATCTCAGAGAAATGTAGGTTCAAGAAAGTACGAACGCAGAGTACTGGAGGAGGAGGAGGTCTTAAGAGAAAGGAGAGATTGGCTGGAAGAGCGTGTCTCTCTCCTGCTCCAGAGCTTTGTTCACGTAAACCTAGATGTGGATCCATAAAATGAATGAACCACAGATTACTAAAGCGAAGAATTCTTTCACTCTTCCCCCCACTTTGCGTGGTCGGCTGTCTGGCCGAGTGAACAGGGTGATCCCGGAGACAGTGCAATCAAAGGTGGTGGCTTGGAGGGTCGGTCCTGATACCAGTACGGGATGTGTGTCCTCGCAATGGCTTTGTGTGGTGTGTAATGCGAGCGCATCATGGAGTAGGTGCAACGCCACAACCCTTCTTGCGCCCCCTCTCGCTTCCCATCTCTTCCCCCTCCCCTATTCCAGGCTTCATAGCCTTAGCCAATAGAGGTAACGAATAAGCGCCTCCAGCAGCTAATCTCAACAGGTCTACCGCATAGCTACTTTGCCAGCCATCCTCCTATGGTTTCCGTCCATTTGTATTCATTTCGTGAGCCTTACAGAAATTATCATTCTATCATGTGGTTATTTTCATGGGCAGGTGTTTCTTCAGCGAAGAGAAATAGTTCTGCGCACTCCGTCGGAGTATGCTTCACGTGAGTTGCGCTCCCACGCGCGTGAATTTTGTGTCACATGCCACGGCTTGGAGTTCAGCGTTCGAGAGCATCGCAGAAACCGCGCCATAAACTCGAGAGCACCAAGAAAACACGAAAAAGCTCCGTTACTTCATCGCGGAGGAGGAAACCGCTTATGAAAGCTCTTCCAGCGTTTGTGGGGATTAGCGGTCAGGTTCATATTTCATCCCGGGCCGTCGAAGCGCGCGAACAGCCAAAGGAGGTCTCTCCTGACGCAACGAGGAACAGCAGGAAGCTGCCTGGCGGCGCGAGATTTGTTTATCGTTCGCTCCCTCGCGAGCCCTCTGCCGGCCGGACGACGCTACATACAGATATATATGGCCTTGACACGGGAAGGCGTGCACACTAGCGCGCGCATAGAAAACTACTGTATGTTTCCGGGTGCAACCCAATGGCATAAGTACTTCCTTGTTGTTGGTTGTGCTTTTGTATCCCCGACACAACAGCATGGCGAATGTCGTTTTTATGCAAGATGAAGCTGCTGCTTGCCCTTCATCTTCTTGTTCGTCTTATCGTTGCAAACCACGTTGCACCTTTGTTAGTGAGCCTTCGTACTCCTTACGGAGTGCACGATAGCTCTTTATACTTTTTATTCCGTGTTTGTTTAGTTCGTGCAATGGGTTGAGCGGAATGGCCAAACAAATAATAGAACTTTGTGCTTGAGTGCACACCGCGTTCTGAGGTGCACTTTCCAAAGAGTGACACTGTCGTCAGGAATTTTGATGGTAATGATGATGGCCTCTAATATGGCGCATGCGCACTAAGGGGAATTGGTAAAGAATATAGCTAGTAGCGCACATATTTCTTATATTGCACCATAACTTTTCTGTCTTATATCAAGGCTTCAAGACGCTGACGTAACAAATGTATGATTATTATCCTGATTTTTTAATTAGCACTTATTTTATAATATGCAAAGAAGAAAAGTTGTTCTTCCGTAGAAAAAATTGGCAGAACCCATCTTACAATGACTATTGATGGTAATGCGCTTATCATTGAAGCAGTGCCGTGTGTCTCAGCAAACGCTAGCCACGCTATCCAATGAAAAAAAAAAGGATTATGAAAACACTGTAAGATGCAAATATAAGACCTGCGGTGTTCGGTCTGCAGAGATCTGAAAACCCAACACTGTAGGTCTTATATTGATTTCTTGCATCGTATATTTTATCTTATTTTTCATTGAACAACTTGGCTTGTGTTAGCTGGGACACCCTATATAGCTACACAACGCATTGCCACCGTCGAGACGCCTCACGTATGAGGTGTGTGCCATATCGGAACTCCTCTCTCGGGCTTCCTATGAGTACCCCGCGCCATCTAGCTGCGCCACCGCGAAGCCTGCGCGTGGCCTCCGAAATGCATAGCATGCCGGTGCATGCGCTGAGAAACGCACGATGAGGCAGCCGGGCTCCTCTTTCACGCTTTTTTCTGAAGCCGCTGCGCCATCTAGTGGCGCTGCCGAGAAGGCCTCACGTGGCCTCCGAGATGAGATGCGGGGCGCACCGGTGCGTGCTAACGCTGCTTTGTTGCCGCACGCCCAGTGTCACACACATCAGTGATCCAAGTTGGCGAGAGCTTCGTTGAAGAGCGGCGCATACCCAGTGCACTTATGGCGCAGCTCGCTAAGCGTTGATATTGAAGACGTTCACTGAAATGTGCACGTACCCGGTGAATTTATGGCACAGCCTGCTAAATTGTCGGGCTGCTGTCTTTGAGAAACCGCTGTGAAGTGGATTCGATTTTACCCAGCTCCGCAGAAGTTTCAAAGGTTTTCTAATAATACATTCGCCTGGTCGAAATCACCCATTGCGAAGGCGGCTAGTCTAAATGCAGCCGGGCTCCTCTCGCTGTGGGGTTAGCCTGGCGTGGTTGGCCTGGCATACATAGCCGGCAGTTGTTCCGCCTGAGTCTCCTTTGAGTGTCACTGTATGTGTTACCAGGTGTCGAAGAGCTCCGTGTCTCGCATGAAGGCAATCAGCAGCCGCTGCGCCCTCTTCCTGATTGCCTTAGGCCCTCCGGGGAAAACGACATCTTCAAAGGTCCTGTGCGAAAGACCGTTCTTTTGCGGTTTGTCGACCATCGCTTTCCTTTCTGTGTCGAAATGCGGGCATATCCAAATGAAATATTCGATGTCGGCGATCTCACCACAGAACACAGAACGGGGAAGCGCATCGTCCAGTCTTGAATAAGTAACCAAGCCGGGATGTACGAGGAGTCGGTTCAGATGCGCTACAACAGTGCTGCTTCTTCCCGAGTAACTCCATGGGTCACACAGGCTGGGTGTGGATTCTGATGGATCGCCCTAAGCTGAATACGGATTGCATCCTTAGGGTTCAGAAAAATCTTTGGCGCTCTTACTTTTGGAACGCCTGTTAGCGCAGCACAGCCAGCTCGATGCTCTAACCGTTCAACCATGGATTGCAAGGTAACCCAGGTCGGCGGGAAAACGGTAACAGACATAGCTATATAGGTAGATAGGCAGTTAACCCTAGGAAAGTCCGCGAAGTACCCTAAGAATGCTAATAGCCTTAATAAATAAAATGAAGAAAAAGGAAATATTTAGCACCCTCTCCCCCAGCACTTGCCGTCTTCGTTTTATCTCTCCTACAAGGAGATGGCAAAAAGGGGACGGCGTATACGAGTATACAGCACACGTGCAGCGAGATTACGTTGACTAAGGTTCTCATCGGTCACCGCTTCTGTTTGTACTCCGACTACACCGGATTTCGTTTTCGCTATAGAGAGGTGTACAATCTGCAAATATTTGCGACGCGTGGTTTTCATAGGTCAGGAGCAAGCCCGCCGCAGTACCGGCTGGGATGTTGCCCGGCATATTTTCCCATGTTTACACACCGGAACAAAGCGCATGAAGAGCTCGCTAAAAGAACGACTGCTTTTTATTATGCGTATTTTGCGGCATACGGCGACAGAGTAGCAGCTAGCCATCTTGAAAAGATATTTGTATACTGAAATAATAAGTGCAATTTGAACCAAAACGAAGTGGGGAATAGTCATAGTAACAGACAGACAGACAGTGAACTTTATTTGATCCTACATTCTATTTTTTCCTTCAAACGTGTACTAAACTTCCAGAATAGTTAAGAAAGAGGGTAGAAGTGGACCCTTGATGCGTTTTCTATGATGTTTCATGAACAGTGGGTATAGAAAGAATATTTTTGTTAAGTCAAGAGATTACCATGCCCATTTGATTGAGAGGCTTGAACACCCTGAAGCAACACCAAGTTTATAGTAAACTCTGGAGTAATATTGACCACCTAAGGCTCATTAATGCGCGCTCGAATATATGTATACGACCGATTTTTTTTCTTTTTATTGCATTTTGCCCTATCATAACGGGGCCGCCACATATGTGGACGTGGAAGTATAAATAGGAACAGTGAGAGTAGAGAAGGTCTGTAGGAAGAGCTTTGTATGGTATACGGAGAATAAAGTCAGGTCTGGGAAAAGTGTGAACGAATTCGCAAGGATGGGCACAGTGAATGACAAAAAAAGAAGAATTTGCTTTCATCGCATTCAAAAGCCAGAAGCATGTGCTTGCTTAGCAAGCTTCCCTTCTTTTCTTGTTACTTCGCTTGCCTTTTATCTATTTCTGTCTATGAGTGCACATCATGCGACACAGAAGTTATCTTATGCAAGTTGCTCCGTCTTTCGCTTTAATCCTGGAAGAACCATGTTCTTTTTCCTTGAAATTGGGCGGGATGTATTCATAAAGTTACTTTCGATTCGATCGCAGTGTGATCAAGTATGTTACCGTAAGTATATTCGGAAAGCATAGATGGAGTGCGCTTTTCGATGACCCTCTCCCCTAGCTTTCTCAACACTGTATCTTTCTCAACAGAGGCGAGGACTTACAGCTTTGAAAAAGTACAACATATCACTGCAGCGCAACCTTGTAGAATAGAAGTTAGGCATTGTCCTGAGCGCCACAGATGCTTATACGCACACCAGCAACCAAGACTCCCCGTACTTCCAGAAGCGCCCCCGTCAAAACAACTTATATTGCTTAAGCGCCCATTCCTTTCGATTTGCTTTTGTTGTGTGACGACGGGAACCGTAGCCAAGGCCTCTAAGAATTAACCTGATGTGGGTAGTTATACACCAAACACCTAATTTCTCTAAATATGTTCTTATTTTCAGCATTGCGCCCGGTGCCCATAGAAATTGTGTTCAGTAAAAATTTTTGTCGCAGATTGCAAAGTGATTGTCACTAAAGGGAATCTCAAGAGCTATAACGGGAAACTATGACGTCACTGCAGCCGTTCGTCGTTAGTTGTGTCAAAAACCCATGCAGCAGGAGTATTCGTCATTTTCTAAACGAATAAAAACAAATCTTATTCTGTTCCGAAACCTTGCAGTTTTAACCGTCTGAAGCCATTCGGATAAATGCGAATATCCAAATGGTTTAGTGCCCACTGAGTGGTAGCCTTTCTGTTTCAATTGTGTACTGCCTGAAGTGAAACAAGTGGCACGTTTTGCAATCAACAAGTAAAGTACGCACAATAAGTGGGTAACTGTCACAGAAACGGCTGAGTCGTGTTTCTAGCGTTGAGCCTTTTAGGCATCGGTGGACCACAGAGGGTCATATGTCATCCGTCAATTTTTTTTATTTCCCAGTTTGGAAACAGCACGTCCATACATGTACACGCATTCGAGTTGTCTGGCCTCTGACGATGAAATCTTGCGTAATGAAGTGACGCCTCTTCAGAAGTCTTTACACCCTCAGTCTCGTTTCGTAGGCCGTTACGCAACTGTATTTGAAAGGCATATATGTACAAGCGTGCAAATACAGATACACGCATGTGTGCTTTGAAAAAATAAGCTCACGTGTGCCGGAAATGCTTGTCTAGCAAAGAAGGAGGCAATGCTTAGGTTCATTTTTCTACCGGAAGTCAACGGACCTTCTGAAACTGCCTATTCTAAAAGGGCATTGAAGAGCGACCAGCCTGGTGCGGAACCGAGCAGTCGTGCGTGTACCGACGACGGGCCTTCATAGTCAATTGGGGGCCTCTTCAGCTTTTCAGACAGGCGTGTTCTGCGAGTTCTCAAAACTCTTCACAAACGCACTCCCACAGAGCCAATCTGCCGACACCTTTGACAGGTCGTCCAACCACCGTTTGTATCGAGGTCACGGAAGTCATGCCGCTGGGTTAATTCGGCCTGTGGGCCAAAGTGTTTCTGGAACCACCTCTCCTTGTATGCAGTTGCCGCAGATTGCTTTTGATTTGCAGGTATTTCGCCTACTCACGAAACTTCTTCTGAAACAAGGACGAACAAGGCTGGGGCTCACTAGCGAGAGGTCGCTTACCTTTCCTTGGCAGCCTCTTTACAGCGCTTATTCTCTGCATGCTGTTGGCGTTACGCGAGGCACAAGTATCCTCTTATGTTTGCAGTAAAGCATTGGACAACACAAAAATCAATGCCAGGTGTTGCTCTTTGTTTATATTTTTTCGAGGGCTCCCATACGGCAGCGACATTTTTCAGAGAGGTCCGCTATCTGGTCATCTGACATCCGACACAAACAAATAACGAATAAGTAGGGGATGCTAATTTTCGTGTTAATCCAGCTGCTTGCTAGTCGTAGAGAACACTGTGCTGTAGAGCGCCCTTGCTCCCCCTTTTCTTGTTTAAATCCATTCTTTCCTTTCTTTTCCTGTTTCGTTTTTGAAGGTGAGACATAATCACTGCCTCTAGGAATCTCGTGCTATGCGTAAGCCGTTCGTTCTGAATTTATTCTCTTGCGTTTTAGAATAATCACAATTACATAACAATGCCCATGGCTGCTTGGTTGACTTTCTGGAGTCTGCACAAAGGTTTGCAGGAGGGCCAGAGTGGTTCTCGTGGTCTCTTCACATCTCCTATTTCGCTGTAACTTGAAGCAGCTGGAGACTGCGTATAGCTTTGATTTCAACTCGTTGATGTGCGCATCATCTCTATCCGTATAGAAGAGCCACTTTGACGCCAGTTAGACGGGTCACCATACTAGAGGCACCTTTAGTATTTCACTGAATTGCGCGAACGTGAAGGGAGCTTGCACGGTTTGCTCAGACCCGCTGTCGGAAGTTTCTGACGCATGTGCACGCACGCATTCCCAGTGTTCGAAATACCGTTTATAATGCAGATGTTCACCTCGCATTCAACTCTCGTAACATATATAAAAGCGCGCAGCGCCGATCATATATTTCTTCATTCATTCACTTCATACGTTATACATGTTTGCTTTTCTCGGATGCCTACCGTCATCATTTGTTCTGGCAGTACGCCCCTCCACTTCCCCTGCGCCCCCACCCCCGCCCTCTTGATCAGTTAGACACTATTTATTTGACCAGTGCGTTCCGCCAACTCGTCACCCCACCGGAAGCATTCATTGCCTCGACTTGATCTTTGTTTTCCTTTTATTACAGGACACGCACCTTAGTATTGCCTCGCCGGCGAGTACGCAGGCAAATGAGGTTAGCTGGTTGCGTATCGATTCGGCATGGCTCAGCTATATACTGACAGTCGCGTGCCGGATGCGATTGAATAACCACGTTGGTCTCGGGCAGAACGCTGGCACTGTTCCAGGCAATCAGCGGGAATCACAAAGTGGGACGCTGTAGCGGTGCCGATTCGCCACGGTCAAAGAGAAATGCTACTCCTTTGACATTCAAAGCGTTTGCAGAGTGTCCAAACCCGTATAAGATGCTCGATTTCCGTGACGGATGACCTCAACCCGAGACCATTTGCGCATTCGACGACAGTGCATTTATATATGTACGGTGTACGTGCGTATATACGTGTGAGCAACTAGGAAACGGAAAAGAAAGAGAGGAAAAGGCGGAGAGGTTAGCCAGTACAAATACCGGCAGGCTACCCTGTGTCCGGGAAATGGATAAAGGGAATAGAAGGAAATAAAAGGAGAGAAGGAATAGGAAATAGAAAAAAGAAGTCACACACTAACACGATGCGACGGACTACGGCTTGCACAGTCGCAAAGTCAATCCACAAGGCCTCAAGTATCGGAGCAATGCTTATGTGCGGAATCCGGTTCAGACCAGTATATGGGCAACTATACATGTGCTTAGTTTTGCGCGCGTACGTGCGCTCATCAGATGGTTGTCACAAATCATCGTTTTTTATACGTAAATTGAACAGCAAATTTTTTGTTCTCGTTTTCACCGAGTAAACTAATACTTCGTCAGGAAACAATGGTTGTTCGCAAGCTCAAATAAAATGCAATGGTGTGCATCGTGCAACGAAGAAAACAAAGGTTAGAGTAACAGCAGTTTCGGCTATTTTAACAGCTTAGTGGTTCAAATTAACAAAACCAAAAAAGAGGGGGGAGAAGGAGAAATGCAGACGAAAGGTAACAACTCGATTTCTGTAGAAAACTCTACATATACACCCTCATAATTAAAAAAAATAATATCGCGCGAGCGGTAACCGCATGACATGTCAGCGAGATTGTAGCAGTGAGGGGCACTCGTGGAGCAACAGTGCAGCAGGATACATTCCAACTTGAAATTGCCTTGCCCACCCGAACATGCTGTCTTCGATCCCGCCGCCCCTTGCCACTACATTTTAGCTGACACGCCGTGTTGTTGACACTCACGCTATATTATCAAAAATTTGCAAGTGTACTACGTGCGTGATTCACCTGCACCGCAGTGCGCATGAGGTGAGAAACATGAAATCGTCCTTATGAGATTTAATGAAAAGTAAACGCGTTCATTGTCAAATTTTCTCTATACAGGATGTTTCAGCGAATACTTTCAAAAAATTTGAAAGGTTGCTTGTGGCAGATAGCACAATTCTAGTTCATGAGCTGATCTACCCTCTAAGAAGTGGACATTACTTGCACAAAAAACTGAAATGCATGATCGACTAATTAATAAAAATCACTACCTAACTTTCTACTTTATGTCCCATATTGCAGCTTACAAATTCTAGCCGTGGAGTTCGCAAGGCGGATCCACTTGGCACGAATTCTCAGGTTGACACCAGTTTTGAGATATTGATTCCCGAACTTTGCGGATAAATGTATTGGCCTTCCAGTTACTTTTTTAACAAAACGTCGTTTTATGCATTGAAGCACAAAAGTAACTGGAACGCCAGTGCATTTCTCCACAAAATTCTGGAATTCATATTTCGAAACTGGTGTCACCCCGAGAATTCGTTCCAGAGTGGGCAGTAAGTGGGCATGTGAGCAGCACTCGTAGCACAATGCCCCATGCGCAACTTTTCTTCGCTTCGCAGATTTTGCTGATGCTGGGCCTTGCTTCACCTTCTGTGCCCATCCATATCTGCCCTACCGTGGGCGTCTGCGTTCATACTATCCAAGATCGTCAAGAGCTCGTCACCTGCATGTGTAGTCTGCATAATCTTACGTCCTCCCTGGATGTGCCGTTAGACGGACACCTCATCGCTTCTAGGACGACGATACCGGTTGAATTTCCGCCCTTCCCCAGTCCCTTCAATAGCAGCTTGCTGGTGAACTACTCATTCAGTGGGCATGTGAGCAACATTTGTTGCACAATGCCCCCTACACAACTTTTCTATGCTCCGCAGGTGCGTAACAATTTGGCTCTGTATGCTAAACGGGGCGATAATCACTCCCTTTTGCTACTCCCATGCCCACTTGTCTTATATGCTACAGTGTCTGATTGCCTCGACGCAGCGATGTTGTTGTTTCGATGGAGTGATGTTGAGGAAAACCCGGGGCCTTCAAAGGTACCGAAGTCGGCTCAAAAAGCCTCTGCCTCAAGCAGTGTTCCCGAATCCCAGTCTGATCAGATGAGCACTGTCTTATTAATTCATAAAGTCATAAAGAAGACAACAGTCGAGCTTACTAAAGATCACTCCGAGTGGAAACCAGATATGAAGGCTGTGAAAACTAGCCAAAACGCCATTGAAAGCAAGTTAACTGATATTTTCCGCCGTCTTGAACCATATGACAGTAAATTTGAAGTACTAGACACTGTTCGCAATGATTTCGTCATTATTCAAGAGAGCGCTGAGCAGTTGGATAAGCAGCAGGACACCATAGTCTCGCGCTTAGACAACTTGGAGGACAGATCAAGGCGTATAATAACTTGATTTTTTTACGGCATACCCAACTCCCGTGCGTCATGGCTGCAAAGTGAACAGAAAACTCTGGATGTCCTATCGTCAGCCATTTCATTTTCATTTCATTTCATTTCATTTCATTTCATTTCATTTCATTTCATTTCATTTCATTTATTATACCCTCAAGACCACAAGGTACTACAGAGGGGAGTGGGGTAAAAAAATAGGGTTACATAACAAAGAAAGCAAAGAAGGCAGCAAGTGATGTAGTCATACACATGTGAAGCCCGAAGCCAAGGTGCTGATTATGGCCGTACGAAATTGTGCTTGGTCTTCAATTGCAATCAACTCGGCGGGAAGGTGGTTCCATTCTTGACACGTCCTAGGAAGAAAAGACTCGTTGCAAGCTCTAGTGTGACACTGCAAAACTCCAACTTTGTGATGATGATCAATGCGAGGAGAAATGTAGGTTGGGAATGAAATAAGATTATCGCGCCATGGCAGTGATAATAAGATTATCACTGCCATGGGAAATGCCTTGCCACCAAACTCAGTTGAACGGAAGCATCGAATCGGGACTTTTTTAAAATACGAAGTGTCGTCTGGTCACAATGAAAAATCAAACTTTAAAATTAAGGTGAGCGTACTTTCATCGCGCAGCCACCTTAAAGGTAGTAACATTTCAGTATCTGAGGACTTATCGCCTGCGACAAGGCTCGCTAGGAAGAAGCTTCTTGAATTTGGTAAAAATCAGCATGCTTCCCCCTCATTTAAACAGCGTTTTAACAAGCTTTTCATTGATAAGCAATGTTTCATGTGTGATCCAAGAAGTGACGGCGTTAAGCGAGTTAAAAGTGCTGTTCCACATCACTCAAGCGTACCTGACAATCTGCGTCATCTCCCTGCTACGTAGGAACGCGCAAGAGCCAATGGCGTATCTTTAACAGCACAAGCCTCCGTGATTGTTGCTAACGCTAGAAGTGTGTTTCGCAAGCGTGAGGCACTTGACTCGCTCGTCGACAGCTGTGAAGCTGGTATTATTGCATTAACTGAAACGGGGCTACAACCTCATGTGTAAGGTTGGGAAATCTTTGATTTGTGTCGTTTTCCTATCTTCCGTTGCGATCGCACTACTCGCCAAGATGAAGGCGTACTACTCGCTATTTCAATGTCCCTGCAGTCATCACGTCCGCACTCACTGCAACCTGGAAGTTGTGTATGCCTGCGTTGATATAAGTCGCCGTAAAATTGCGATAGTTGTTTGCTACCGCCCTTCCTCTTTCCCCTTCCGCTTTCACCGTCGAGCTTCACGATGTGCTTAATATACTTACTTTGCGGCATCCTTCAAGCCCCCTTATATTATTGGGGGATTTCAACTTCCCCAACATGTGCTAGACTACTGATCCCTGGCAGGTTATCCATTTTCTTCACAAAGTAACGACTTTCTTGATCTCTGCCCTTTATTTTCCCTAACATAATTAGTATTGGAATCAACTAGGATCTCAGACAGCGCTGCTAACCTCCATGACTTGATCTTGTGCTCTCATTGTGACATTTTTACCAATGTTTCATGCTTACCAGGCTTAAGCGATCACCTTGGTTTTTCGTTCAATATATTGTCCCCTGTGTTAAAAGCAGTTGTCGAAAAAAAAAGTTTATCACAACACTATGAAAGGACAAATTTTGACGATATTAATATTGAGATAGCTAACTTTCGTTATATTTTCCTAAGCCAATTTGATGAATTCGCACGGTTGATAAGAACTATTATGCAAAAAAGGGGTGAGGCGTGCAGACAGGACACAAGAGTAAACACACAAGAGTAGAGTGGACACACAAGGGTTGTGTTGTCCACTTCTCTACTCTTGTGTCCTGTCTGCACGCATCACCTCTTTTTTGCATAATTAATCCTTACCAACTGGCTCAGCTCTCTGTCGTTCTGATGAGAACTAGATCATTTTCAGAAATAAAATACATGAGCTCACCGATAAGTTTATTCCGTCAAGTGTCATATCATGCAATTTTAAGAAGCCCTGGTTCAAGTCCCAGTTAAAAAAGGCTTTCCAACCGAAAAAGAACGACTCTATCGAATAGCGAATAAAAGTGCACCGGCTTCGAAATGCTATGCTCACAATGAGGCGAACAATACCTACACAGAGGCTAAAACCTTGCCAAACCCCATTTCACTCACCAGCATTCCTTTCAAGGTTCTTGAGCACATTTTGTACTCGCATTTAGCAAAGCACTCACATAATAATTCTTTTTTGACAAAAGCACAATATGGTTTCCGGAGAAACTTGTCTTGCAAAACTGAACTTATTTTGCTCACAGCCTTCATGTTATACTCGACAAAGGTTCATTGGCAAACTGTGTTTCTTTGATTTCACTAAGGCCTTCGACAAAGTCTGTCATAAATTGCTTCTATTTAAACTTAGTAAACTTAGTCTCTATCCTAACCTGTTTGAATCGCTTGAATATTTTCTCCTTAATCGGTCACAGTACGTTGCCTCAAATGGCTACATGACTCCCTAGACTCTCGTGTGCCCCAAGGATCAGTTCTAGGCCCTCTTATTTTCCTAATTTGAATAACGATTTACCCAATGATGTTTTTTCTAACATTTACCTTTTCGCAGAAGACTGCGTTATCTTCCGTGAAATCTCAAACAAATTTGATAACAAATTCCTACAAGACAGTTTTAACGTTATCTCTAACTGGTGCGACGAGTTAATGACACTTAACGTAATTAAATGTAAATGTATGCGTGTAACTCGTAGCAATATTCCTCCGCCGAACTATTACATTAGTGATACTCCCCTAGAAGCCTTAACCTCCTATAAATACCTAGGCGTCCGCATAGCCTCGACACTCTCCTGGTCGTTACACATCGATAAGGTAATTAACAATACTAACCCGATGCTAGGTTATATTTGCCGATTTTTTTTCTTCTGCTCCTACAACACTAAAGTTAATCTTATACAAAATGCTTATTACGAATAAAATGGAGTACGCCTCATCCATCTGGGACCCACACTTCGAAACCTTTATTGAACTAATCTAAAATAATGGCGCGCGTTTAATTTATAGCAATTAGAGCCGCACGTCAAGCGTAACTTCCATGAAAAGCTCCCTGCTACTTCCTCCGCTCTCAGCCCGACGTAAATGATTTCGCATTGCTTTATTGCATAAACTATACTTCCACAATTCCTGTCTGCGCGATAACCTTATATTATCTCCTACCTAAATTTCCTCTCGCATTGACCACAGCCATAAGGTTGGAATAATTAAATGCCACGCCAGAACCTGTCACGAGTAAATTATTCCCAGGACCTTCCAGGAATGGAACCACCTTCCCGGCGCATTTGTTGCAGTCAAGGAGAACTCAAAGTTTCGTTCAGCCATATCAGACATCTTCGCTCACGGATAAAATTAACCAATCAATTTTGCCGTAAGAACTAACCACTTTTGCTGCTTTCTTATTTACTTATGTATACGTTTATTTACCCACTACCCGCTGTAATACCCAGTCTTGAGGGTAAAATAAAAAATTATAAAAGTGGATCCACCTTGCGAACTCCACGGCTAGAATTTGTAAATTTCAATATGGGCCACAAGATAATTAGTTAGAAACTTATTTAGTAAATCTTTGTTAATTATTCTATTATGCATTTCAATTTCTTGTGCAAGTAATGTCCGCCTTTTCGAGTAGATCCCCCTCACGAACTGGAATTGTACAATCTGCCACAGGTAACCTTTACAAATTTTTGAAAGTGTTCGCTGAAACACCCGGTATACACGTGCGTTCGTCACCAAAGAGCTAACCATTCCTGATTAAACACAGCATACAGCGGCAAGAAAAGATACGCTACTTGTTCGGAATGGTTAGAATATTGTAGCACGTTACAGCTTGTGCCCTACTAGCACGTGCCACACACGCGTCCCTACGTCTCTACGCCGTCTCTCATAGCCCCTGTGTTGTTTTTAGACGTTCTGCTCCATGAATCATTCAACCAACCAAACAATTTACAGGTTCCACGCATGTATCTTCTAGAACTGTACTGGTGAAAGTGGCTGATGCATTGACACCACGCATAGTCGTCCCTGACTCTGAAAGCTGACAAGTTCTGCGTTCACAACCGAGGGGTGAACGACTGCTGTATCGCACACTGGCTATGCTATATGAGCCCACTACCTGTTGTGGCTTCCGAAATATATGCGAAGTTATCGCCATTCTCCGAGTATGTTTCGTACACGCTACGTATGAACCCCGCACAAACAGAAACACGCGGAGGTTGCCGTTAGCTCACGTTGAATTTCAGTGGCAGATTTGGGGCACTTCCGGAGCAAAATTTACTTTTCTTTTTGTACTAGTTGTGCTTGATTGGCAGGTTGGGAACGTGGGCCGTGCGTTAGAAAGGCGAATCGAAACCGATTATGGAGCCGACATCGCCCTGTGGAGCAAACGTGACCGCTTCGTTGACATTAAAAAATCAAGTTTGAGGCGCCACGCAATAAATGCACGGCAATGAAGTAAAGGAACGACGGAAAACTTTGAAATTCGCAAGTAATTTTTTTATTCTAGGAAAAACAATTATAAAACGCTTCATCGCATAAGAATGAGCAAAACACAATCAGAATAAAAAAAATACAAAAAAGAAATTCCGGCAGCTCTCACGCCCTGTGGGAATCGATGTTATGCGAAGCAGTGTGCCTTCGAAGTTAACGAAGCAACCATGATCTCACCAAAACATAGGCGGCTGTTTCATGACCTAGATGACACGCATTCAACATTCATGTCATGACCTATCCTTTATGTTCGTCATACACTCTTGTCATACTATGCCAATTTCGGTAAATACCAAGTTAACAAAACGACCATGAGAGCACCAAGAGGTAAGCGCCTTTTTTATCACCTACATTACACACATGTCATGATATTCGCGTTATGACCAATCATTAATGTCCATCATACACTCTTGTCATACTATGCCAATTTTGGTACATACCAAGTTAACGAAACGACCATGAGAGCACCAAGACGTAGGCGGCTAGATAGATAGATAATGTCAAAGTGGCAAATGTTCGCCTAGTAATGCTTCGCATTTAAAAGCACGGAATATGAAAGCAGCAGTCCTTACAGTATAGTCCTCACCTCTCGTCAAGAAATAAAATTCGGAATCACGTAAGATTGACAGACGACCCAGGCTAATACGCTCTTCTTTCTTTCTTCTACTTTCTATCGTTCTTATTTTGTTGTGAGTTTGAAATAGCCCAAATCACGTTGCAGTAGACTCGGCTGGAAGCCAGTGTGACGTACTTCATTCCGCCTCCATCGGAATGCTGCCGCCGCGGCCGGGATCTAACCTGCGATCTCGTGTTCAGCAGCGCAATGCTATAGGCTCCCTGCAATGGTCAGGCGGCGCAGCGATCGGCTCGGCCGTCAGCGCCACCGTGTCAATTTCGTGAAACACCGAGGCGGCCACTGCTACGGAGGCATGCTTTTGAGGTGCTCGTTTAAAACCTGTTGGACGTTTTAAATTGCGGTTTTGAGGCAATCCAAAACATCAAAGCCCATTTTGGACCACCGACGCTTGAGAAAGGGTGCCAAATTTAAGACTACAACCATGTATATTGTGTCAAAGAAGTAAACAGCATGAACAGCACAGCGAGGTGCTTAAATTAGATTATGGTGTTTTAGGTGCCAAAACCACAATCTGATTAAGAGGCACGCCGTGGTGGGGGAATCCGGAATAATTTGGACCACCTGGGGGTTCTTTAACGTGGACCTAAATCTAATTACACGGATGTTTTAGTATTTCGACCCCATCGAAATTCGGCCGGCGTGGCCGGGATTTAATCCCGTCGCGACCTCGTGCTTAGCAGCCCAACACCATAGCCACTAAGCAACCACCGCAGGCCGCGAAGTATTTGTCACAAGAATGCAAGCATGCTTACGACATTGAACTCAAAGTGAGTTAACAAATCATTATCTTATGACACTCGAGGGAGCAAATACGGCCGCGGTCGTCTTTGAATTGTTATTTGTTGCTTCATTACTTGGAGTGTGCCTTGCACCTCACTATTGTATAGGTTTTGACGAATTGGCAGGTAAGTGCTTTTTTCTCCGTTAACTAAGTGCCTCGAGCATATTCTGGTGTTGTTCGGGCTCGAACGTGAGAGGGCATTACCACAGAAACATCAGAGAGCAATCAGCTGAGACTAAACAACGTGAAGACTGAATATGCGTTAGCGTGCGCGAGACAAATGCTAATTTTCGAATACTTGACGTGTGTGTGCGTGAGGTGATTTTAGAGAATAATGGAAGAGATAAGTGCAGTGCCGTAACTGTCTCTCACAGGAGGTCACTTCAACAGCACTGCACGGGGAGAGGGGTGTGGGGAGAAAAAGATGAGAGAGGAAAGGAGGAGGCAGCAAAAAAAGAAAAAAAAACATAAGCGAATGCGGGTTGCAGTGTATTCCAACCTTAGTTCTGTTGTTCTCACGCGAGAAAATATCGGCACGAATGAGCTCGGTTCCAGCATTCGCGTCTTGATCTTGACGCAGGAAGAAACACAGTGCGTATAAAGCTCTATCACGGAGCGCTTACGAAGCCATAGATTTGACACGTAAATACCACTGTGCGTTTGTTTTGAAGACGAGCTAAACAACTATTTAAACTGATTTACAAGAGCGGGAATCAGTTCACGCGTTTTTATGCAGTGGACGCTTTATTGTGTGTTTTTACGGACGCCGCTGCTGGTTCTTCCTTATTGTTTCTTGTTTTTGTATTTACGTCTTAGGTCTTTTAACAGAAATTGGCAAGAGCGACACGAACCGCAACGATCCACTTCAGCCGCCGGGTTGCTTCCCCGGTTTTGGAGGGAAGCGATACAATTTCATACCGACATCCCCTTCGCGGTTGTGACAATCTTTAACGCAGCAGTATCTGCGCTTGTTCTTTTTGTTCACACTCCTCGCGAAGGAGCTGCCATGAGGCCGCGGTGAAACCATTGGAAAATTGGAAAAGCAGGCTTTCAGGCGGGCCTGAGCGCACCACGGGCAATGGTGAAATGACGGTGAGGGCCTACCCGCGGGTGCTCACCGCCGCCGCCAGGTGGCGCGACATGTACAGGCAAACTAAAGTCCCTCAATCATTTAAAAGTACCGCCAGGCTTTGATCCAGCCGACAACGCCCGCGATAGGCTGATCGGTGACATGTGACCTTGCTCCGCCCCTTTGCCGCCATGAAAGTTCCTGCGCGCCGGGCGAAGTGGGCGCGTTTAGCCTGTTGTGCTATGCACATCGCTGCGATAATTTCGTTCCACAGGTCCGGAATGCCTTGTTGCTGTGCGGTTGGGTGCCGAAACCGGACGAATGATGGCAAGAAGTTATTTTGCATCGCACGCGGCAACCAGAACCTAACCAGACGAAAAGTATGGTTACACAGAATTGCACGGACGGACTTTGAACCGTCGGTAACAGCGCGACTATGCGAGGCAAGTAACATACAACGATCCAAAGGTGCGATAGAAAGTATACACGTGCGTGTGTCGAGCGGTGACAGTATTTCACTCGCGTGCATCAAAATGTTGAGGGCCGAAGTTTGTGGAGATTATTTATTTTAGTTCGCTATGAGCCCACTGAATAGATCGGTATGACCTAGGATGCAAAGGACCGAAATGCCTTGTTGCTGTGTGGATAGGTGCCAAGATCAGATGGAGGACTACAAGAAGGTATTTTGCATCCGGCGCGGCAAACAAAACCTAACCAGAAGGTGAGTGTGGTTGCATAGAAATGGACGGAAAGACTGAACCGTCGGTAAGTGAACGACTATGCGAGGAAAGTAACGTAGAGAGATACGAAGCTGCGAGAGAAAGTATACACCTGTGTGTGCAGAACTGCAGTAGTATTTCATACGCGCGCATGAATGTTGACGACCGAAGTTTGTGGAGATTACTGATTTTAGTGCATTACGAGCCCGTTGACTTAGCTAGTGCAGTATGACCTAACATGCAAGTAAATAGTGGGGCAGAAACGCATTAACTCGCTGACAAATATCCGCATTGCGTTAAGTGCGATAACAAATAAAATTCAGCGGCGAATTCTACTTTTACACTTTCCTGTGTTTGTGCGCGCCTTGTTAACTGCGCTTTACAACATGTCCAAAAAGTAATTTCCAATATCCGAATCGTAACTTGTGCATTGCATTTGTGAATAAATATATTGCTAAGTGCCTGCATTATTCTATTTTTATAAACGAATACTGCATAGACACAGCTACTGGCCGTCAAATAATAAAGCGTAATACAGTATACCAAAGTACATTACATACAGCTGCGAGCTCGTTCCAAGTTTCCCTTACACTCGAAGATGTTTCAGTAATCGGCAATGCCATTTTACAGATGAAAAACACACAACTGCAAATGAACATAAGAAAAACGCCACAAGCGATACACGGATTGCCAGCAAAACACAGTGCAGTAATAGCTGGGCCAATCCGCGTGCGTTTCGTATAAGGGCCCTCTAATTCTTACGGGGCTTTAGCGGTGCACGGAGGTGAAAAGGGATAAACACAAAAATACGCGTCATGATTCGGGTTTACGCGGCGACGTCGCATGGTTCACGAGAACACTCAACCGCATTCACACATGCGCACACACTACGCTTGATATTGGTGTGCCGCGAGATCAGATCGCGCTGGCAGCCCCAGCACGATCGAGGAGACACGCTGACACGATCCATACCGCCTCTTCATCATGTCACGACAGTTGCACTGGCTCGTAGCATTGAACCACAAGACACAGCAGTCGTCGTGTAATCGCTACACGACAGACACACTCAGCGGCAAGAAGACTGTTGGCGCACTCGTTTCTACACACACACAGCATGTTGTTTAGTTGCCGTGAGGGTTGCGCGCTTTGAGAATCGCACGTTTGAGCGACGTTATGTCGAAAGTTTTTCGGTCCAAGCGACTGTCAGCCTTCATTTTTACACGACTTCTTCGTTCAATGCAACCGCTATGTGTACGCAGCACACTTACATGCAAAAGATTTCACAGAGCATACGGGATTAAGCGCAAGCAATCACCAAGGCTCGCGCGTTGATTGAGCGCAAACGAACGAAATATAAACACGCGGAATCAAGGCGATCCAGCCCTCATTGCGCTCTCTTGAGCTATTTTCTTGGAGCGCTCATTTGAAATTAAAGGACTAAATTTAGCAGTTCGGGTGCTTCTTTCGTTTTTCGCCACAGTCAGGCACCAGTAGGTTTTATTTCCGTGCGTATGCAGATATTTTTTCACCTCCCGAATGCCGCGGCGCCGCGGCTTAGCGTAGGCGCCGTCTGCTACAGGAACTTCCTAGGTGGCGCGCGCGGCAGATGTCGCTACCTTGAAAATTATAGAGGGACCTTAAGGCAAACTTCATTGCAGGGTGCCCATAGCCACCGAGCTACTACGGCGGGTGAAAACGTTTTCTTATATGGAATACACAGCAAAATAATTTACACCCTTATTCAATAAGGACATAAGGGTGTTAGTTATAGACGTAAATGCACCTTTATTCACTTCTAAGGGCCTAAATTATTTTACACTCTACTAGCGAAAGGACTCTGGAGAAGAGTGCCTTTAAGTGCCCGCGCAAGACGCGTCGCGTATTCGGTAACCTTGTAAAACCGCCTCCTCTTTTGCTGTCGGGAAGACTAACTTCCGCATAAGAAAACAGTACAAACTGGTTTGTTCCCACATTTTATGGCATGTCGCATTCTCGCATAAAGTGGGCACGCACACAACCGCGGAACTCCATGCGAGGGCCACTTAACAAGACAAACCCGAAGAAACGATTGATTTTTCTGAAGCACGCGACCATCAGACTCCATTCTTCATTTTTTTTTTTTTCGTTTCTCTAGCAAGTGCCAGAGCTGCCACTTTCCCAGGCGCTCTGAAGGTACACCACGAACGTGGGCAGCGCTGAATTACACGTGTTTCGTGGGACCTCATTCGTGGAGCGTGTAAAAAACAAGGGCGTTAGCGTTCGGGGCGCTAAATCCTCTTTACGCCTCTCCCCGACCCACTCTCTATTTTCCTCTCAACATTGAGTTGACCGCGCGTAGTTGCTGCCCCAGTAATTGCAGCCGCTGCACTTCGCGCAGGCGATGACCGGATCTGCCCGTCAGCGAGCTTCCGGAAGTGACATACTCGCTCGAGCGCGTTCACGCAAAGGTCGCGGTAATTGTTTCCGGACGCCCCGGGGAACAATGGGCCGGCTCGGACTCGATTGGACAGCCAATCGCTCATTGGCAGGCTTCTCACGGCACGGAGCACTGACCGCTGCGTCGGAGACCGTGCGACAAACGTCACTCTGTGGAAGAGATCAATTGTCACGCGGTTCCGCGTGGTCACGCCGTCGATCGATGATACCGGAGCCGAATCGATCTGCACCCATTCGGTGAAGTGAATTTGTTTCGCCTCTATCCTGACAATCAGGGGCAGAAAAAAAAAACGGTTACATGGGAAATTGTTTTATTGCGACGATGACGGTGATGAACAACCAACAAAACGTGGTTATATTACAAGCGTGATGGTTCAAATCACCCTTATGGTGTTACTTTAGCGCCGTTTGTTGCGCCCCGGTGCTTGTAATTGTTCTACAGTGACCTATGATGATTCAGTGACAGATGCCGTGAAAACTGCACGAAGCATTCTTGACAGGTATCAGTAAGATAACCGGAAGCCTTGCGTACTATCTTCCTTTCCAGCTCAGTTACGCTATTGCGAAATGTAGGTGCATCTTGGGAAAAAAGAAATCATAAATGAATGTAGAAACAATCCTCTTGTAATCGTGTTCGTGCTTTTCATGCACGATGTGGCAATCAGAACAAGAGCTGAACATTTCATACACATATTGTCCGCGCCGCCTATCTTTGGCCGAACCTCCATAATAGGTATGTGACACTGGCTTTAAGGGCATCGTCATCGTCATCGTCACATTGGCAGCCTGCAGAACTGTGGCTTGATTACGACGATTTCAATTATGGTTAGACGAAGAATGATTATTCATTGATGTCAACTTACAAGCTTATGGGCGACAGACCCCTCAATTAGAAGCAAGCCAGCAGCTTTAGTATCATTTACATTTAGTTAATATCATATCAATCCTTAATTATATTTTACAGTCAGGAAATGTAAGTGTAGTACATATTTTTGTTATCACCAGCTAAGTTTCATTATTAAGCATGCGTTCAGGAGCAACAAGAGTAGTAAAATGTCACACTAAATGTTATTATTATTATTTTGCCCATGACCATGCCATTTACAAGGAGTTAACTAATATTCGTATTCTTTCAATGTGAAGACACAAGTCGAAGTGATTGAACTTTCGTGAAAGGTAAATTTTTCCCATCTAGTGAGCAAAGAAATTGCAATATTTGTATTGCTTTGTTTCTTCCCTTCCGTACGATGAAACGGTTCGCTACTTCTGTTTCAAATTTTTCACCTTTAAATACACTAATTTTACATCTCAATACACTCGTTTTCATGTAAGTATCGACTGCCTATTTGATTATTCCAGCGCAATTTATGTAATTATGCCAGCTGCTACAGGTGATATCTAAAAATATTTGTGAAACTTGAAAAATTATCACCAGATATAACTTTTCTCGAATTTAATTTAGCTCGTGCCTCTTAAACGACATGATTCTTGCTTGTCCTCCGCAGAAGACCGCGCCATTTCACTTGGTAGCAACAAACCGTATAGCCTCATCTAAAACCGCGAAGAAGAAGAGAACAAAGTTCGGGGTTGGGGCGCGTGCCATCGTTGGGCAAATTTCGCGAGTACCCATAGTTAAAGACTCTTTCGACCAGCGCGAAGTGTGAGTACTGATTCCTTCTCACTCGTATCAATGCAGTGTTGCAGTAAGATTCCACAACTCATTCACAAGGAGAGGCGCGCGCTGCTACAGCATGTGTTGCTATCATTTGGCGAGAAAGTGCCAGCATGCAGCTATATGAGCTTTACCGTCAGGTTTCGCCGGTATGCACACACCTATGTTTTCTATAAACGCTAAATCCGTCCAGGCGGCCTAATCGTGCGGATTCGACACTTCTTTTTTTTTTTCTGCTGTTTGTCAACTGAATTTCTCATTTCTTTGCTGTTCATTTGCCCAGATGAGACTCACAATGGTACTAAACCACATGCATTACCTATGCAAACCTGTGTGCCTTATGTGACGATAGACCTCACTTTTATCACCTGAGTGGACATTGACGCTAACGAACGCGTAAAACGTTCAAGAACGCGCAACGTTCTTGCGCTGTGCATGGTGATCTGCGAATCACAATTAATATCGTACATATATGCACGGCTGAACATTCAAGGTCACAAAGAAAACAGGAAGCGAAGGTAATCGCTGAGCACTGTGTTCAAAACTTTGGTACTTCGGACAAAGAACAAATAAAAAGAAAACGTGATTGCTGGAGAAACAAACTTGTTTTACGAGTTGTTTGGAAAACGCTGTGTACTCTACGAGGTCGTAAAATTGCAAAATTATCTCGCCTACCACGCGCATTTTGAAAACAAAAATGACATCTATGTAACATCATATAGCCATTTGTTTCAAATCAGTTCTGCGGAATCCCGCAGGGTGGAAGAAGCATTTATGAAATGTAAAATTGTCATCCACCACTTTGTAGCTTCGTACTACATTCGGGTGGATAAAAATTTTGCCTTTCATAGCCACTTGTTATATTTCCAGCCTGAAGCGTGCAGTGAGTTAATGTTCATATGATTAAATAATAATTTAAGTTTCAATTCACACAAAATGTAAAATTTGTTAGAGTATTTGTAAACCTGCCGTCCTGGTAGCGTCGCCAACCGCACTCTCACTTCTCGAGGCCTACCTCATTGCACACAGCTGTATCCCCACTTCTCTCTCTCTCTTTCATTCACTATGGCTTGTCAAGATTATCTCTAACTACAATTTTGCTGCTTTTAAACTACTGGTGGTCTCCTCAACAGGTTAAATGAAGTTGCAGATGGTTTTTATGTGTATATCTACTGAGTATGTAAATTAGATAACTTGAACTTAACGTGATGGATCAGTCCGGGTTTCTTAATTCTTGTTCGTCATTCATCTGTTCTTTAATAATAACGCCACAACAGTCAGCAGCAGAACTTTCTGTGCTCTAGGCGTATAACTTATTGTCAGTACTTGGAAGATGTAAAGCTACTGTCCGGCACCTTGATGATTGTATCAAGGAACCAAATCGGTGGTATTGACAGTGTTACATTGCACACATCATTATTTATTCCCTAAGTTATCAGTTAATCATTTTACGTATTTGAGTTGTCGTATAGGTTGTCACTTGCTAAGTCTATAGATTGTATGTTCTGTCTCAGCGGCATGTCCGTCGGAGGTGGAAACCGCGAGAGGTGCTAGGGCATGCCATGGGACGCTGAAATAAGGCGGCCTTCAGCGAGCGACAGAAGACGGCTGGCGCGCTCCCGCTTCATCAGCCCGTGACTGGTGAGTGTATGCCCCTAGCTGCGTGTGAAAACAACAGCAACGAGTTAGAGCTAGTGAGCGAGCGAGTGAGTGAGCGAGTGACACTAAGCGAGCGAGCGTACAATCAGGCGGGCGGGCGAAATTGCGGTACTTAGAATGTTGATTTTGGCTTGCTTATCCCGCCCCGCAATTCACGCAGACGCGGCGCCACAAATACGCCGTAAATGTGCACGAGATACGCTTCACGTGGTTGCAGCTCAACTCCTCGTTTCTTTGATACTAAACACGCGATCGAAAATGTGGGAGAACAATGTGGGGTATAAAAATGAACAGGCATGAACTTTAATAAGCAGCGTAAAACGTAAGAGCGCAACGCCTGGGACGTTCGACCCGGTAGGTGGTCTCCATGCATTGACCCCTTGCCGATTTCTCTGTGTAGCGATTTACGCGCAGCAAGCATGTCCACGGCCACGGAGGATGGCTCTGCTGCCGGCAGCAGCTCGAGCAAGCCTGCAGGAGGCTCGTACCGATTCGGTGGCGGCGGCTCCGAGGGCTCGTCGGCAGCTGCCTCGGGTGGCAGCGCGAACGCCAAGACGCCGTTCTCGCGGATGAACGTGTCGGTAGCGGTGATCGTGTGCATGGCTGGCCTCATCATCCTCTGGCTTCTGGTCATGGGCGGCTCCAAGAAGCCTACCGACGCGCCGCCGATGCCCTCGCCCCCTCCGGCTCTGGTGCGCAAGCCCTTCATACCGCACATGCCCGAGGGGAAAGGACCGGCGTTCCCCGCACCTCCTGCCATGCCGCCCCGGGTGCGTTCTTCACTCTAAAAGCAGTTGCACCCTTTGTGGTGTATATTTGCCACACAACGATAATCGTCATTTGTCTTGTCCGCATTTTCTTTCTTTAACGCGGCGAGCCCGGTACTTTCCAGTAACGAACGGCATGCGCGTTATCAGCATGACATAGCATTCCGGACATGAAAGTAACGAGCACAGCGTTTTCAAGAAAGGAAATGCGGGCAAGACATATGACGATTATTGTTGTGTGGCAGATACACACTCCAAAGGGTGTAAACTTTTTTTAGAGTGTTGTTGTCGTGCGTACAACTGTGACGGCGAACGTGGGGATGGGGAGACGGACTGCAGAAGGGGAAGTCCAATACACGGAGATATCTCAATAAAGTGGAGAAAAAAAATCTCTCATGCAGAAAAAGAAAAGAAAAAAGAGAGAGAAAGAAGAGAGAGAGGAAGAGAGAGAAAGTGGGTATAGTGGAGCATAGCGCAGAATTTACCATAAGTTCGTCGTTTTGTCATCGCCACGTCACTCTGCAAGCACAGTGTTCCCGAAAGATAGCCAGTTCAGTCGTAATCATTTCGGTACAGCCTGGTTGTAATGGTGCGCAAACTATGGCATGCAGGAAGCAAAAAAAAGAAAAATACGCAACACAGAACCAATAAAAGTATATGTCGATGAAGACAAGGTTAAGCTGCAAGCCACAAGTTTTGCCGAAGAATCCTTCCATGATCTCAACTGCCCGAGTAAAACGCGATGGGTGCCTCAAGACATTGGTGAGGGATTGCAATTACGTATAGATCGGTGAAACTAGAAATTTAGAAAAGCGCCTCAAGGAGCAATACGTCTAATGCGGCTAAATAGGCGTGTCTTGGGCTGTTATCGTTGAACATTCTACATTGACAGCACAGTATATGATATTGTTTGGGCAGGAAAGCATGTGATTGGCTGCTGAAAGAAATCCAACATGCTTCTTCATCTCGAGTCATTAATAATTATAGCGACTGATGTCACGACGAATCGGAATGACGTCAGCTTTCCATCCGCCGTTTATGCTGCCGTCCTGCGCCATCTATTTACGCGTACTTAATCAACCTCTGATCTCAAAGATTTTGTTTTCTGGGAACATAAAGTACAATACGTTTCGGCTCCTGTACGGAAGCCGAAATGTGTTGTATTTCTTACTGTTTGGGGTCGGCGTTTATTTTATTGCTATTGACTACCTTTGGTGTTGTCTTGACGGAAGGACTCCATTTGCTAGCTGCGCACACGTATAGCATAGTTCTTGTTGTGTCTGCTGCTTCACCTTTATGAGTATTAACGAATCCAAGCCAGCACGGTTTTATTTGTACATTGACGTGACAGTAAATTTGCTATCTCTTTTAGCGCCTTTGTATTTTCCTGAGTATGCATCATTCGCCATTGTCACTGACAACTCGCGAGGGAATGTGTCGGGCTCCTTTCTCACCTTTTATTCCAGCGCAGAATCAAAAAAATGTTAAAGATAAAAACAGCATAGGACAACGTCTCTCGATCCAACTTTTAATTTACTCCCAGATTTTAACGTGAAAGCATGGTCTATCAAGAATACCTTAGTAGGACGTTCCCGATTTAGTCCGACCGCTTGAGGTTCTTAATCATGTACCGAAATACCACTGCAGGATCTGTTGCCCTCCGTTCCTCATCAGACAAAAACAGCAATGTCACACTAAAAAAAAAATTCTCGTCCTAGAACATGAGGCAGATATTGACCACACATTGAGCTTGGTGAGTTCTTGGGAGATAAATCGCCAGGGAAGTGATAACGACTCCTTTTTCACAACGGCACAGTAAGTTGCGCGCCTTCATGCAGCCAACTAGAGAGTCCGCTATATATGTGAGACGTCTCTGTGACCACGTCTAACAAGCAGGCACTGCGATCTAAATGCAATCGCAATGGCTGAGAACAGAGCTTGCGGGATGTCACTCAGTGGCAGAGTCGCTGGACCACAGCGACCGAGCTTTGCCAATCCCACCTCACGTATCGAGCATCTCGCATCCCTCTCTCTCGCAGCCGGGGATGCCGCCAGTGGAGAATCCCGTTCCTCCTTCCCTGGTGCGGCCCCCGCATCCGGCGGCGCGTTTGCCCATGAGCCCCAAGACGAGCGACGAGCGCACGGTCCCGGTCGCGCTTCCCGGGAGCCTGGCTCCGGCCACTCAGGGCCCCGACTTGTCCAGGCGCATCTACTCGCCCGACGATGACTACCTGCCTCCTCCACGTTCCGACTTTCCCGAGAAACTGCCGCTCCACGTAGTTCCCCTCCACTACGACATCATGATCAAGGTCTGTCAATAGCTCGCTCTTCGGCGCGCTATACCTCGCGCATACTGTTCCTTTACAGCGCCTCTGATGCCCCAACGCCTAGCACCAGTTGTAATAGTACACATTTCCTTGTGCGTTGCGCATGTCTCGCGCTCCTCGAATTCGGGTGGCCGCCCTTGCCTCCTCATGTATCGCATATGTGGGGTGATCGTTTTTTAAAGTTTTATGAAATGTTCGAAAATCGCATGTTGCAGATTACATAACTATCGTTCTTGAGCTGGATTGTCCAGAGAGACGGGCATTACTTGCACGAGATATCAAAACACATATGCGACTAATTGACGAAAATTCGCTAACTAACTTCTTAATTATTTACTTTACGGCGCATATTGCAATTTAAGAATTGTAACCGGTGAGTTTGCAAGTCGTATCCACTTGGAATGAATTCCAAGAATGACATCCGTTTGGTGATATGCGCCATTAAGCTCGCCATTAACATACACTGTTGCACCGCTTACGTTTTTTTAACAAAACGCTCTTTAATAAAGCCTAAAATTATCATCCCGCATACAAGCACCGGTAAACGTCGTAGATGCTGTATGTTAACACATGCATGTAAAAGTACGTTGAAAATTGAAAAAAATGTTAATTTACATATTTTTGTCTCAGTTTGCCTCAGCTTGCCCCATATTCTAAACATACGACCTCGAAGCCAATATTGTCGCTTCTTTCGGTAGGTGACGCAGGGGACTTACCTTGCCAAACGGATCATCAACCTGTAATGTCTTCGAAGCACTCTCTTGGCGCACATGAATCTGTTATATTTGTTGCTTCTTTAACATTTCCGCTCTAGCAATGTGGCTATTTTTGTGGCCAACACTGGATCCAATGAAAGCATCATTTTCTCCAAATGCTACGTGCCGAACTGGTAAGGTTGGGTTTGGAACCGCTTCGCATTCGTGGCCTTGCGCAGCTGTCACGCGTTCAGCCTTCTTTGCACCCTCTTTCGCTAATGCCTTTTCATAACGCTAGCTTGTGTGTTATCTTCTTCATCATAACCACACTGCAGAACCCGCCTATCTATCTATCTATCTATCTATCTATCTATCTATCTATCTATCTATCTATCTATCTATCTATCTATCTATCTATCTATCTATCTATCTATCTATCTATCTATCTATCTATCTATCTATCTATCTATCTATCTATCTATCTATCTATCTATCTATCTATCTATCTATCTATCTGTCTGTCTGTCTGTCTGTCTGTCTGTCTGTCTGTCTGTCTGTCTCTCTCTCTGTATATATATATATATATATATATATATATATATATATATATATATATATATATATATATATATATATATATATATATATATATATATATTCTATGGCAGCCGTTTAGTGACAGTGCTGGAATAAGTAAGGGAGGATAGCACTTTCTGTTGTGGCTCCTGTTTAGCGGTGTCGCACGACTTTGCCCTTTCTTTCTGCTCTCGGTCCCGCCAAGATTGTGTTGGACGCGAACCGGGACCAAAGTTTCATGTTCGGTGACACCTACTACCTGGGCAAGACGATCGTGCTGCTGCGATGCGTCAAGCCCACGCAAACGGTGTACCTGCACGCGGCCGGGTTCACCATCAAGGAGCAGCAGACGACGCTCGTCCGGGAAGAAGACAAAACGTTCGTCGGCATCGGCAAGATGGCCATCAACGATGACCTCGAGATGCTTAAGATCGAGACGGACACGCCACTGGAGCTCAACGAATCGTACACACTCTCCATTGAGTTTGCCGGCGCCATCCGGAACGTACCACGTGGCATCTACAAGTCTTACTTCGTCAGCGACAACGAACGCATGTGAGTAGCCGTACAATGGTCGGGAAAGACTAGAGTTACCTTCCTTTTGATTTTTTTTTCTCAAAGCAACGTGGCACACATGACAGAAAGGAGAAGACATACTCAATTCCAAACTGATCTAGATTGCACAAAGTGTCTCTGTTGATGTACCCTTCGGCCATTGTAAATTTTCTACTGCCACTCTCCCCGTAGATTCTTGGAGACTCTTGGCATGGCTTACTTAAGCGTAAAAACCTCTGCATCTTGCTAGACATCTGCACGCACTTACGTCATACAAAATCACTAAGCTAGCGTGACGGCAATAAAAGTTATTAGATGGGAAGGCTAAAGCTCAAAATGGATCAAAGGGCCCGATGAACAAAACATTCAACTCGGTAGCATAACGGGGAAGTAGTTGGTCATCCATCTAGCCCGAGCTGAGAAGTGTGCTAAGCAAGCTAATTCTTAGCAAGCAAGCCGCTTAGCAAGCAAGCTAAGCAGCTAATTCAAGTGAATTATCAACTCGTGAATTTGTTGTGTTCGAGTCCTTGGGAGCCATATCTTAGCGGAGAGAATATTCTTGGCAAAGATAATCTTCCGAAGTTACAACAGTAATCAATTGCGGAACTGCTCTCGAGAACTTCTACTTCCGTATTTTAAAGCAAATTTGTGTTTCGAAAGCAGCAAGTCGACAAGCCAGCGGTCGCTCTGGCAGTTTGCAGGCGTAAAACCGACGTGCAAGTACAAAGAAAATCCGGATTTTACCAGATCAGTTTGCCTCTCTATATTAGCCACACCGGCTAAACTTATGCATTCCTAATTTCATCCCACGGAGGTTGCAGTTATAAGAGAAAAATTGTGGCTAATATTAGTGTGGAAGCAATTATATATACGGGCACTCGAGACGCGTTTGCACTGTCCACGTCACGGCGCGGACTATATACTGTACCTGGAACCAGGTTTAAGTATGTGGGATTACATACTTAAACATGGTTTCAAGTACAGGAGCGTGGAGCAATGTTTAGGATAATAAGTACAGCTCTACAGAACACTGTCCCGTATAGCTGTGGCTATGCGACTAGAATATAGTCTCACTTATTTACTATATGTTTTTAAATAATATGCGATTCAAATGTATGGAACGTTGTTCTTTATATGTTTTCATTTTATGTAGAACGCCGTTCTAATCAGGCAAGCTGAAAATACTTGCAAAAGGTTTCCAGTTATAGCTGAAACTTAAGTTGGTCGATATGTAAAGTGCAGTTCTTTGTCGCGGCGCTTAGTTTTGCCCGTGCGACGGCTACAATACCATCGCTATCAGCGAGCGCATTTCTCAATCACCAATCGCGGGTGCCGTGATTTAGTGTGCGCCGGAGGACCTGTCATATGCCTGTAATTGCCACGTAACTGGGATGCCGCAAAATCACTTCGACAAACGCCACAAGCAAGCGGATGCGTCACGAGCGCTGCCAGTCATATAATGCGAAAATGAAAGCAATAATTATGTCTATAGTTTTATTTTTATTTTATCTAGACTTTCTCATCTGTCAGCTTCATTGACACAGCACCCACGCGAAAAGTGCATTACACTGCGAATTGGGAGAACTCGCGATGACAGAAAAGAAAGAGGCAGTAGAGGTGGTGAGAAGTATACAACTCAACCTATGTTTTCTTGTTTCAGGTTGATCCAGTTCCGAAAAAAAATAGGCGTTGTTCATATCTGAACGCTTAACTAAAGTTTTTGTCGTCTTAAAGGATGCCTACAGCTCTTGCGTCGGGAATGTGATCGCACAGATACCGAAATGTAATTCGCGCAAGTGCTGAACATGTGACGTATCTGTTTTTGTTTTCCCGGCACAGCGCGGTTGTGGCGACGCAGTTTTTGCCAACGTACGCTCGCTGGGTGTTCCCGTGCTTCGACGAACCCTCCCTGAGGACCACCTTCGACCTGGTGGTGGTGCGGCCCAGCCACTACCGCAGCTTCTCAAACATGCCGCTCTCGAAAAGCGAGGAGAGGTAACCGTGGACAGGTGCATGCCGACCTCTGCACCAGTTCTTAGCGGCAAAATTGTCTTGTCAGTGCGTGGCGCTTGCCTTATTTCCTTTTCTGCTCAGAATGTCGAGCTTCAATTTCTGGGCTTTGAAACGGCCTTAAGCAATGCACGAGGACCCGTATTTCTAAAAAAAGAAGAAAAGTTTTCTCTATATAGAAGTAATTGAACGCAAGAGTATCTGCCAGCCCAACGGACATTAATAGCGAGAGCGCTCGATCAACGGCAAAGAGCCCTTACGAACGAATTGCTTTAGGAATTCTCTTCCAGGGCCCGAATTCACATAGGTTTTGGATTGCAAGAACATTTTTCGTGAAGAGGAAACTTTAGCTCGGGTGCTTCTATCTAAATACAAGGAAAAGGAGAAACCGTTTTTCTTGGCAACCACTCCATCAAATTTGATGAGCTTTGCTGCATTTTAAAGCAAAAGTTAGAATATAGTAACTACTGGTTTTGAATTTTTGATTTATGTCGCCAATTTATTAATAAAAGTTGACAAAAATCGCAAATTATCAGAAAACGAGACTATCATCTTTACAACTCTGTAACTCAGCAATTAAATGTGATATCATAGTTTTGTAAGCTGCATCTAACAGTACATCTAAATCGGACAAAATTGATACATTACACATGCCTCTAAAAAATAATATGTGAATAGAACTTCCGCAAAACCCTTGTAAGCAATGTAACAAATTCATGCAAAATATAGACTGACTTATCAAATCTGCCCACTTTGGATGGCCTAATGGATGCAGCTTATAGAAATGCATTACCTGTTCTTGACGCAGAGCTACGAATTTGTGAACTTCGTGCTGCTATTTCTTTTTACCTTACAAATATTTTAAAATATATTTTAAAAAATTCAGGCCCTAAATCGAAATTTTGCTTTTAACTCTCACTAGAATTTAACATTATCTCTCAAGTGCAACAAATTTCGTTAGAATCGGTCCGGGTTTATCTCAGAAAACCGTTAATGCGTTTTACGTGTATTTTAATAGGAGGTGTCAGAGCTGGGCCCGAGCTAAAGCTCCCTCTTAAGTGGCCATCCTCTAATACGTTCGCTTTCAAAATTTGCCCGTGCACTTTAGCATATTTTACTGTACTTTAGCAGAGTTGGTACTTGAGAGTTTGAAGTACTTTGTAATTAATGGCCCACCTAATTCTTTGTTAGTATGTAACACTGCTTGTGATTGCACTGGGCCGTGTCCCTTGACCTCTCGTGCTTGTCTGCGTTGTGCATTTTATTCTTCCCAGTCATTAGTGTGTTTCATTTTCTGATAATATGTTCGGCAACAGGATTGTCCGGCAGTAGTTCTTGCGTTATATCAGTTCGTAAAATTTAACATCAACCAATAAGGACAGCAAATATATCACTGGTGAAGACGGCTGACAAATAAGAAGCATATCTTAGGAACGAAAAGGTTTGCGAATTCGGGTGCAAGTGCCAGTTTTCGGAAGAACAAGTGTCATTATTACGGATAGGTAGCATATCATTTGCGAAGGCGATCGACCCATGACAAATAAACGGGTGGCTTTGTTAATTCGCCCGCAGCGAATGACTCCACAAAAGTTTTCATTCGCGCGAATGTTTTACTATTGACCTGCCTGTCGGGCCTTCGCTAATAATATGTTCGCTATCCCAAGTTGACGAAGTCTGTTCTTGCGAGCTAATAAGCGGGCAACTTGCTGTGCAAATACGTGTCCGGGCTCAAATTTACGAAAATGTTCTTACGCTATAATTGTTAGTTAGAACACATGCTAGCTAATCGGGATGTGGGACATACTATTAGCAAAGGCAACCGACAAATGGCAAAGAGCACTTTATCAGACCGACCGTCACGTTGTTTTGTTTGCCATCTTGCACACTCATACAGATGGCAGGACTGCGGAAAAATGCTACTTCCTGGCAGCTTGACGAGGCGCGCAGGCCTTGAAGTCAGTGCTTGGTACCGGCGCGATGTCAAGACACATAGATACAAGCGTAACAAAACAAGACAAAGTCAAAATCGACGAACAACAAAAGCGTTGCAAAAACAAAAATAAAAATAAATACATGCAAAACGTTTTAAATAAGTGCACTCAAGCCAGGATTACATCGGAGTGTCAACACAAAGCACCATCTCATTAGAAAATTGGCCCTCTCGCCCCCCTCCCCTTTCTTTTGCCCATTTTAAAGCCTCGCATGTTGCTTTAGGAGCGCCTGCGTCTACGCCAAGTTGGTAATGCGTCAATAAAATAATCTTAACGAACGTACATGGAACAGCCTACACGCTAAAAAAAATTGATAGTTTGACAAATGCCAAAGAACATAATTAAGAGCTGCCGGCCGGCTGGAGTAATAGCCACTGTGCGTTGGGTTTCTCTCAACTCTCTCTAAGTTGTTGGACTGCTTGGCTGTTTTGCTGAACTGCATTACAGAGCAGGTTTTATTAAAACAATCTAATGCACCAAAGCAAATATATTTAGAAACCTCTTTCTCTTTTCTTTAACCGCACTTGTAGTTTTCTTTCCGCACTATCTTTTGTGTTACCCACCACGGTAGCTTAGTTGAGCTGCACAGCTCGAGGTCGCGTGTTCAATTCCGGCTGCGGCGACCGCATTTCGATGGGGCGAAATGCAAAAACGCTCGGGAACCTAGATTTAGGTGCACGTGAGGAAACCACAGGGGGCCAAAATGCATCCGAACTCTCCCGTACTGCGTGCCTCATAGTGAGATCGTGGTTTCTTATGCGCGGCACTGCATAATTTAATTAAATTTTAATTCACTTCGGTGCGTTATGCTACTCTTTCTCCTTGAACTTTGACAAAACTGCCGAAATCGCTAAGCTGACTTTCTTATATGATCTCTAACAATATCTTCTCTGCGGTATTCCTTGTCCCTTCTTTTGTTTTCCAACTACACTCTTATTTTCCTCCAGGTCCCGAGATTTCGTGGCTGACTATTTCGATAGGACGCCTCCAATGCCAACCCACAGCCTGGGTTTTGTTATCGGGCCTTACGTAACAGCCGGAAATGCAATGGTCAGTGCGAAGTCTTTTTGTACTTTTCGTGGGCGTAAAAGGGCCAACAGCACGCTGCTTGCAGCAATCTTATTTTTTTAAAGCGAAGGTTTAGGTTGGTTGGCCAAAAGTAGTTTCACATTTGCAAGGGCTCGATCGATGTTTATGCGTAGTAAATCGTACAAAATGTTGGAAACAATATGTCAAATAAGCCTTGCTGTGTGCAGTTGATGCAGTTACAAAAATACAAAAATTTATGACTACTACCTGCATTTGTGGCTATTGTTTGTTTGGGTATAAATACTTCTTCCGCACTAGTAGTTTCGCTAAAGCTAAATCACTATTCGAAATGCCCTTCGTTCGCACACATTTGTCGTCTAGCTTAACGAATTTATTAGAAATGTCGTAAAGGAAGGAAAACCTGAGCTCAGGCAGAAATTGTCGGCAGTTTACATGACAGGAATTTCGGTGAGGCGAATACCATGAAATGAAAGGCTTACTCTCATGGCTTACTCTCATTACTCTCAAGCGACAACTATAAGTAGCCTGTAGCGCCTGGTCACTCGGCGTCGGCGCGACCATTTTGTGCCGTGTAGTAACAGAATTATCATGGCCAAAATGTGTATCACAGTATATCTATTTTCATCGGCGGCCATATGAGACGCTATTCGATCGCACTTAGAGTGTTCTTCGCGCAGACGCCAAGCGACGCGTTGTAACAGGTTCGTTTATCCGAATATGCCGAAAAATAACGATCAAGTTTAAGTAGTCCTTTAAGAGGCATAAAAAGAAATGTTGAGCTTCAAACAGGACGATTTCTTTTCTCACTTTAGAGACAAAACTATTTATGTTGCTACATCGGTCTATTGCCTCTAAAATTTGTTATAATAGAAAAGTTTCGAAATTAAAAAACACTTAATTTTGAGCTCTCCAGCAATAAACATATCCACGTTCTGCGAAAACTAAATGAACACCACTAGCACCATACAGTGCAGCACACATTATAAATAGGCCCTCTGAAAGGTTACGCAGCAGAATAGTATTTCGTTAAACGCCCTTCAACGAGCTGCTTTGTGCTAGTTGAGTGCTCTGTCAAATATATCTTGAGTTTTATTACGTATTTAACGCTTTCAACTTCCCGCTTGAGAACTGGCCATTTTTGTCGTCTTTGCTGGCATGCTTAAATGACTGAACCCAATTCCTTTCCACCTAATATACGTGGGGTTTCATCGTTTAAACTCGAACGTTTTTCTTGGACTTGGCGCACCGCATTCTTCGTGTGCTTGTAAAATGAACTCAATGTTACTTCGCGAGTGAAGCTTTTTCTTAGCAGCGCATGCGTGTGCTATGTGGTGCAGAGGGTAACGGCGTAACGGTTCTCATCGCGCGGTGACGCACGGCCCTGCTTTTCGCAGATCAAGGTACACGGCACGACGCAGCAGGTGCGCAACGCGGACTATGCTATCCAGGTGGCACCCAAGATCCTCCAGTACTGCCAGGACACCTTCGGCCTGAACTATCCCCTCCCCAAGCTCGGTAGGCACACGCATTCAGTGCACGCATACGGTCTCAGTTGATGTGAAAAATTGGCGGCCACGCATCGGCACATTCGGACCTGATGTACTCTCGACGTGCAATGCAAAATTGCATTTTAGCGAGAGTGACCTGTGGTACGGGAAAGCGAATGGGCCAGATCAAGTCTTCGCCTGTTAGTAAACCTAGCCGGCTTCCTTGGAGCTCTGCTAAGGAAGGCAATTCTCTTCGTTCCATTCTCCGTACCACAGGTCACTCTCGCTAAAATACAAGTCATGGGGGAACGTCATTTCATCATGGAGAAGGCATGGCAGAGACATGAATGACATTAAGAATATTGTGAGATAAAGAAACAGCACTGAGTAGGAGAAACGCAGAAATGCACAAAAACACAGCGCAATGTTTGGTTCTATTTCTAACCTGGGTATATCTCGACCAGAGCGCCGATCTTTTTTTTTTTACGTTGTTTCCTGCGCACTAACACGCCCCTTTGTTCACCGTTATGCAAGCACTAGAATATGGTTACGGCTGCTGGGTTGCCACACTTCAACTCAACACGAAATAAGCCACTCCACTCCGTGTTCGACACTTTGGGAAACCCTACCCAGCTATATTTATAAAGCAGACGCGACTGGTCACAGACAGCACTGGTAAATATTAGTTTCGTAGGGTCCGGTCTGTAACGCATAGCCATCAGTAATGGATAGGAAAGTCTCATACGAGCGCTTGGTGTCGGTTGGGGGGGGGGGGGGGGTGGGGAGGGTGCGGACACATGCTTCACGTGAAAGCCGTTCACTTGCAGACCTTGTGTCCACTCCGATTCTGCCTGCACCGGCCATGGACCAGTGGGGTATGATCACTTTCCAGGACGTCTATCTCACCTTCCGCAGCGACGATACGCCTTTCCAGATGAAGGTCGATTCGCTCCGGGTTATCGCCAACAAGATCGCGCAGCAGGTAATGAGCCCGCATCCACAAATCCAATAGCAAAAGTGTCCGTAAGAACAGGCACCGAATAATCGCCGTAATGAACATTTTATCACAAAACGCAGCTGGAAAGTGGCGAACAGTATTTTCAAACTGAGAGCGTTGTAAATTGATTCCCAGAGCCGTATTTTCTAACGTTCCATGTCGTTTTCAATTCTTTTCGTCCTTCGTCATTAGCTTTCATGTTGTGGCAGCACTGCCGTTATCAATGTCATCGTTCACTCGGAGTGCCGCACTATAGGAAAAGCAGAACTGGGAGGTTACAAAATGCAGGCCAAAGGCACGTTCTCAAAAAACAATTCGTAAGGTACAGAGTGATTTGCAAAAAAAGGAAATTCGACCAATTGTGACAGCGGACATTTATTATTATCAAATGCGAGCCACCACTGGCGAACAGTTTGTACGAATGGAAGGCTTTGTGAATTCGGAACCTCATTTTTCTTGTTGCCACGAAGGAGGAATGCGCTGATAGTTTTTTTTTTTCGTCCTCTTTCTCCCGTTCCCAATATCATGTGTGCTTTGCGCCGAAGTCCCTCCGCATGAAGCGCTGCATACTTATCAAGCGGGATTTTAGATTTTAAGTTCCGACCTTTGTCGTTCTTTGACAGTGGATGGGCAACCTGGTCAACATGGCTTGGTGGGATGACATGTGGCTCAAGGAGGGCATCTCTCGTTACATCACTTACACAGCGGCTAACAGGGCTGACCCCCAGACGGAAGTGGTACGGCACCCCGTCAGACGTCTTTGCTCATACTTCTTCCAACGACTGCTGCTTCTTGAAAAAGGCGAATCATGTGTGTTAATAATAATAGCACCGCGGCTGATGTATAGCACTGGTTACGACATGTTGTGGGATACTGATTCACTAAAGTGTGATCTGATCGAAACGCTATTGTGTTGCGTAAAGCATGTCTGTACCAAGGGCGGGCCTCCACCGAAAACTTGACAGCGAAAAGCGGAACCTCGAAATAAGCCTCATACGGCGTCAAAGCTGCGGCCTCCAGCTACGCCTCGCCATGGTGGCAACACCTTAACGCTTGTATATGTAGCCCAAGTTAAATTCTCTGACGTGCGTGGCAAGCACGTTCGCTCTCAATAGAGAAGTCTCGTCTAAGAAACGTTTCATATTAATTTTTTGCAATGACGAGAGGCGGAAAAGAATATTGTGCAGTTGCACTTTGCTGCTTCTCAAAAGCAACAGCACCCACCGCTAGCGTGAGGCCTACGGCATCACAATGACAAATACCGCACCTAAACATGCAAAGTTCGGTTTACTGTGCCAAATTTAGCTTAAACATGTAAGCCGAGTATTCCCTTTGTCTCAGAGAACTCTTGTGCGACTACTGTTGATTATTTCAAGTCTCCATATTTCCATGAGCGTCTGCATGTCCGATGATGGGTTTTGAACCAGGGTACCCCAACTGCAACTGCTTTATGCTCTGCTCATTAGGTCACAGAGGCATGCTAGTAGCTTAGCATTGTATAACAGCCTTATCAGTCCTTCTCGTGCAAGCTATCACTTTGACACGCTTGGCGCATGTGTCTCCTTGCATAGCAACAATTTACTTATATAAGCGAAAGCGCGTCTGATTTCACTATCCTTTCCTCGCGGAAAACAGCGCTGTGAGACGCCGAGCATGTGTTGTGTATACTTTAGTTGTGCGCTGTATAAGTGCGAGCGTTTCCTCATTCTCTCTACGCTGATGTATCGTTCTTTATACTTCAGGTGGCGCTATAGACGTTCCCTCAATCACAGCCAACGCACCGCACCCGCAAGGTCGTTTGTAGGTGTTTGAGAGCGCTGTGAAGCGTTATTTTCCCCCTTAGTTCTCTCTCATACACAAAGCAGATGATCCGCCTAGTTCAGCGCCACGTATGATGTGTGGTGGTCCCTAGTTGCAATTGCACTGATGTGTCGAGCGTTGTACTCGAGATGGCATTTCGCGTTTTACTACACAAGGCGTTGGGGAGGTATCACAATTATGATATTTAGAACAGGTCCTAAGGTACATTCTCCAATCTGCTTCTGTTGTCCCTTCAAGGAGTTTCATCAGTGCTCTAAATGCGTAAATCGAAACGTCAAGACATGTCACCCAGCACATACGTTTCTCGTCAAATGCTTCGTATTAGAATAGATTCCAAGCATATGTAACATATGCGTAGTTTTTGTCTTGGACTCTGCTTCGCTGGAATTTGGATTGTGAGTCTTCAAGGTCGCACGAGTTGAGGGTTTTCCTAAGGTACACAAGAAAAAGTCACCCAAATGAGTACTTCTCATTACGCTTGCTACTCTTAGTTTCAAGCAACAGAAATGAACTTCATGTTATCGGCCAGCTCAGAGCGCACTCTTACGCGCATGTTATTGTCAAACCACTTTATTTTTATGGATACTATGAGATCCGGAGTCTCAGAAACGTAATGTTTGCATCGCTGGTCAAACTCATGTGATCATGTTGGCGAGCGCAACCCCCTCGCGTTATGGTTTTTACGTGAACGGCATTTTCAAGCTATGTTAAAATATAGGAAGAGCATAGCACCCTGAACTCGTGTGTGCTTTGTCTTTTTGCAGCTTTAACTTTGTCCCTATCGACAACCACCGATACTTAGGTGAAGCAGGCAGGGCTTAAACCTTTCTTTTCTCTTACGCAGTTTTAAACACCCGACACAATTTTCTGTCCCTATCGATACATGTTTTTTTAGCAAAGAAAACTATAATGCTGATTGTTCTTATTGCATACATATAATGAAGTCTATGTTTTAGGATGCACTGAAAAACAAAAATTTATTCTTTTATGAAACAAGAGTTCGAATATTCTGAGCAGAATTGGTGTCACATTGCAGAAAGTATTTCCTGAGAAATATTGAGACCTTTCATAAAGTTGCATAGAGGGTCGGTTTTCCCGCAACAAAAGGCGCAATCGCTTAAGCGCAATCATGCAGGTGAACGCAGTGTGGCAGTCATCTTCATTAAGTAATTCCTACAAACAGGATGCACTCATCAGCAGAAATTCTAATATTCAAGGAGGAAAAAATCGACAGATGACGTTACTTCTGAAACACATTTTGATGACAAAGTTGCGGCTTCACTAAGTTCTGAGCGATTGTCAGGTTTCTGGTGTAGCATACTCAACGAATTTTCGGCGTCACTATCTACAGACGCGTCGAGCGACAGCAACCAGTTGAACGCAGCAAATGAAGTAGCGAAGTGAACTCAACTTGCCTGCGTTTAATTCGCTATGAACGACGCGTTAAGGAAGATGCCGCGACACCACGTACTTCTCTGACCAAGTGGGGATTAAAATGGAAGACTACCACAAGTCTGACTTGGCAGTACAAAAAGTGGGCAACACGCGCAATGATAGCCCATTGTGCGTCTGCTCATTTGGGGCTGATGTGACGCATGTGACATGTTTGTGACCAAGAACGTTGGTTGTCGCATGTCTGGCTCAACGTTGGCTAACAGCACCTTAAACGCTCGCACCGCGGAATGCTTTCACAGTAATAATAAAGCAATGAACGCTGCATTCATATCGTATAATACGCGAATCGTACGCAGAGCTTCACAATACTGGAGGCCGATACTCACTACGCCATGGAGGCGGATGGGTTCAACTCGTCTGCGGCAGTGTCCAGGCCTTTGAACTCACCTGCGGACATTCGAAAGCACCTCAACATGGTTACATTGTCTAAGGTGGGTGTCCTGTGTACCTGCGCTTCGACATGCACTCGCCTGACATTAAGAATGGCTGATATGATAATCGTTCAGCTAATGCAGCCAAGAGCAACTTCGCGCTTGATTGCAAACTTAGGCAAAGTAACTTGCTGAGAAAGTGGATCTGTGCTCTCGGCACTATAGCATACGGCATGTTTGACTCGACTTTTTACACTGCGAAGTTCACATTCCTGTGCAATTGGTCTTCAACGCCTTCGCAAGGTACACACACTCTGTACTGAAGTGTTGACCAATTAGTTATGTGCGACAGGGGACTCTGTGCTATTTGATTATATGTCTACGCATGTATGTATTGCTTTCTCCCTGCATGTGGCAGCGGAATAGGTAAAATCTTTTCAAGCCGTCCGGGCTGTTCGTTGTTTTTCTCACATTTTTTTCTTCCCCTGTTTATCTAAAGTGATCTTCTAATTTCCTTTTTCATAAATAAAACAGGTCGTTCATTACTATCAGTAACAAAGCTTTATACTTTCTTTAATTACTGTGTTTACTGCGTTCTTTTCGCATTGCTGGCATTCATTTCGCATTTAGAAGTTTGCAGTTATTTCGAGGAATTTTATCTCGTAAAGCTCTTGCAGCGCTATCTGGCGTTGCAATATCTGGAGCATAAAATTGGAGCTAGCAGGCATCACTTTAAAAGAAGGAACGTCGCGCGCCTTGGGAAATAGCATGGCTCGTGTCAGCCTCAATCAAATCCAGTAAGGACACCAGGGCGTGCTTCGCTCCTTCACAGTGTATCAGTTAACAATATCAGTAGACACAATATGTTTAACCAACTACCACCTTGACGCACAACCCTCACAAATATTCCTTTAGATCACCAAATAATGCCCACTGAAGTTTTTTTCCTTCGAAACCTATTGATTGTCAATAGACAGAATGTGTATTCATAGCTCAAAACTTTTTGTCGATTAAATATATCATACACTTTTCACAAACAACCCGCTCAGTACTATGCAGACCACAAGAGCCAGACCAAATAAAAAACATTTAAAACCATACGATTTCTGTTTATGGACAGTATACATATATTATATAGCCAGAATGACAAATATATGATAAGGCGAAATGATCTACTAAATTCTACAGAATTAATTCCTACCACCTATCTATATGCTATGTATATCTATATTCATGTAAGAAACTGTGACCGGAGACAGTTACGAAACAGCATGAGCTTTGGAATGCGATAAACTACAGCTCCGGAATCGAAACTCACACTAGAACCTTATTAGCTCGAAATTTTTTTTTCATTGCCTGTCATTTGCGAATTGAACAAGCGGATTCGTCGTGCAAGTCGCGTCTGCCTGACCAAATAATCCCGACAGCCTATTTAGGCCATCTTCCACAGTCGCCGTCATATTTAACCTCTATTCAACGAAAGCCTCTTTATTTTTTTGACGAACGCCTCTATCGTTTGTCACCAGCGAAGTCGTCTCTCTTTTTAGGGCGCAGCTCTCGTCCGCATGATGGCGCACGTGGTTCCGAGCAACTTATTTCGGCTGGCTTTGACGGTAAGTAGGTGTAAGTGTGTAAGTGTTGAGTAAGTAAGAGTTTGTTACTGTAGGTCGGGCACGTTATATTTAGCGAGCGGGTGGACCGGCGCGTTGAACTCCCTTCTGCGGTCCTCCAGAAAAGGCGATATTGAGTTCATTCTGTGCTAGCAGATACCGTTTCGACAGTTGTGATATGTTAGCTGCTTTGCCATGGTCATATATATATATATATATATATATATATATATATATATATATATATATATATATATATATATATATATATAAGAAGCTTTCATTTCGCACCCTCCCGCACTTTGCCGACCGTGGCTGCTGGCTGGGTGGGTGCTGCTGTTGCTGTCTTGCCGAGTAGCTCCTGCTTATCTCGCCTCTCCCCCCCCCCCCCAGCTCAACAGCCCGATGTTGCAGCCATTGAGCCACGATCGCACGACCTCTTGTGCCGACGCCGTCTGCCTCATTGAGATGATCGCCGCGTGTTGATTACGATGATGATGTTTTCTATACTATGGCAGACACACAACAGGGTATTGGCCAAGAAGTGGGCGGCACGTTTAAAATGAATAAGAAGAGATAAAGAAATACAGGACCGAATAATAGTTGTCAGTGCTCGTAGCACGGGTGCGCGAGAGCACGCGCACCAGTTTCCTTCACGCCAAAGACGAAAGAATGAAATGGGCAAATTTATCGTATATCGTTAACCGCTTCATCAAAGCTTTGCTTCACATAGATTACAATATGTTCAATCAATCTGCATAATTTTTTCCCGATGTCAATGATCGCGAAGCGCGTGCAAAAGAGACGAATGAAACATTTGTGTAGTGAAATACCATTGAAAACGTACAGTTTCTAATTAAGATTCAAATAGCACATATAACACTCAAGGCCTTCGTATCCTTAAGTATAATGATAATTATAAGACTTCATTTATTCGTCATCTTCTATTGTACATGTGCTTTGCAGGAACTATTCAAGAAATACAGCTACCAGTCCATTCATCCTCAGCATTTATACAAGGAAATACACATTGTGAGTATATGTCCTTATGAAGGGATTGCTAATCCTATCAGCCGCTAAACCTGTCAAGTACTGCCACTGAAAGCCCCAAAGGTGCATTGTGACTGTTCATGGTCATGAACTGCTGTTCACTGTTAAGATTGCCAGGCATATTGTTGTCTTTTTTTTTAGTTTGATAGTATCGTGTTCTTGTTTTCCATTTTTTCACATCATTTCCTGTTTTGCCAAACATACTAAAACAGAATCAAACGTAGTTGAAAATGCGTAGGGAGTCGAAAGCGCGGAATTTAAAAATTTAATAACTTTGGCACAGACATTGCTTCACAAAAAACAAATAAATTTGTGTGTCAGGGCTAAATTCTTTTAACCGCTCGCGGTTGTCTGTACTCACAGAAAAGGAAGAAATAACACAGACACTGAACCCGATCAAATGTGAGGGCAGTCAAAACTCCAATATACGGTTAACAGTCAAACCAGTAAAGCCAGTCACACGGCTATCAGCTTCGCATTTCATCCTTTAAAATTCTTAGCGATGCAAATGAAAAGCATGTAGCGCATCTGCGAAACTGCGCAGGACGGAGTATCTCCGCAGCGCTATACCTAGCAGTGCTCATAACACCCCAAAATGATACTTTCTTACCACAAATATTAAAAAAGTCATTTCATATTTTACACCTAAATGTACCAGCCATGATGTTGCTTTCGTATTGGTAACAGCAGCGTTGGTTCTAACGCTTCGGTTCTCAAAGACAAATTTCCAGGAGCAAATGCAATGTTGTTCGGCGAATTCTGCTGCGGTCGATATGCGATTTTTACATGTGACAAAAAATAATGCGGATGTAAAAATTAGCGTGGCAATGTTAAAATCACTGCTCACCTAATTATTATTCGTAGAATGAGATTATGTTAAGATAACTAAATTTTTGGGTATTTACGTGCCAAAACAAGGATATGATATGCGTCGCGCTGTCATGGAGAGCTACGGATATGTCTGCCTGGGATTACTCAACGGGCACGCGTAAACCTAAGTAAACGAGCGTTTTTGCGTTTCTCTTCGCCCCCATCGAAATGCGACTGCCGCCACTCGCGCGACCTCGATCTCAGCAGCGCAACGATAGCCACATGGGCTACCGCTGCGGGACAAGAAGCGTAAGGTCTACTCGGGACCGGGGTATGGGAATGCAGGCGTGCAAAACTCGGACGCAGAAGAAAACGAGAAAGGAAACCCAAATGTTTGTTTTGTATTTGCGTTGAGCTTTTCAGTCTCGTGCGCGCGTTAAGCACACCTACATTCCCGTACCATATTTCCTGACCAACTTGCTATGCTTTGCGTAGTTCTAAACTCGAGACCAACCGTGAAGGTTAGGGTACAGCAAAAGATTCCCAGTGTGTGTCAAACGTTGCCTTGACGTCCAGGCATCGCTGTCACCGGTCACGCCGTTTTCATCCACAGCAACATCAGCTGTGCGAAAAGCCCGTATTACTTAAGGGCGTGTATTTAAAAGCTCCCTGTCGACTTTTTTCTCCTCAATACACGGGCAGGCTCAGAAGGCCATGTACGACCGGGTGACGGTGAATCTGACCACCGTGATGCGTGAGTGGACGTACATGCCAGGCTTTCCGGTGGTGTTCGTGAATCGCTCCTACGAGACGAACACCTTCTCGCTCTCCCAGAGGCGCTTCATTTTCGGCACCGGACCCGTCGACAAGCAAGTGCTGGTTCTCTGAACGTCGCTGCCAGATGTTTTAAGGGACCCTTAAAGTGAAACGCGAATTCTGTTAGGCTGGTAGAATACTTCTTCAAAAACCCATCTGTGCCGTTCCTTGGCAGGAAAGAGAGTATTATCATCAACAAAAATGACGACTAAAATTTCTCGAGCTCTGCCCCCAACTCGCGGCACGGCTGGCGTGAACGTGACGTTTGTCATCTTCTTGTTTGTTAAACGTTCACTACAGCGGTCACGTTTAGTGTGTTTGCTTACATTCGAATGCAACCCAACATTACTTATTGATTGATAAACAAATAACGTTCACAGAGCAGTGAGCTGCCAAAATCTGCGGCTGCTATGCAAACTGCCAGAATATTAAGGCGCATCGCACCACCACAAATAAATTGTTCGCGCGATCTTTATCTCCTTGTGTTGTGACTGACCAATAATCTCCCAAATCCAGACGTCTTATTGAACAAACTAGCTAACCATGATAGTCTTTTCAATACCCATTTATGCACAAACTACCAGAACATCTTTGGTAAACACAGGTACATTGTTTAAGAGCGATTGACATGAAAAAATGAGGCTCGCAATGCGCCGTGTGTTATGCATATCCCCTTTCTCTTATGCTTCGTCCTTCCTTGTGATGCGCTCAAGCAAAATGACCAGGTAACCAGCGGACAGCTGTCTAATTTTTATATTAAGCTTACAGCTGTTCCTTCCTTGAATCCGCAGGAAATGTCGTGCTTATTATCATCGCCGGTTCAGTGATACCAACTCACTTATCAAATTGCATTGCTTTGCGAAAGTGCTTTGCAGAAGTTGAATGCCAGTGGCATGTTTTCGTTAAGAATGCGCATCGTTTATAGGCGTAGGAGGCTGAGTACACAGCTAGTTGCTTGTTTTTCTAGGGTTCTTTTTCGTGTTCTTGTAATTTACGAAGCCTTAACGCTATGGAACGTCGCCCATGCATTTCTAACTTTCATGATAACGATAGCTTTCTTTCATCATAGGCGGTTAGGACCAGGGCTGGGCGTATATACCTTGCAACTGTATCATGATACGATACAAAATACTCGGGCAACGAGTATTTGCGATACAGATACAGGATACCACCGCAATTACTGTATCCGATACGATACTTTCCATTTATATCTTAAGATACTTCGATACATTCGCAAGTTTCTTACCATAGATCCACGTATATAACGTAGCAGCAAACGCGTAAGCACAATAATGTTTGCTTGGAAATTTCTTAACTACGACCAAACTTGTTTTATTTTAGTGAAATATCTTTTAGTATCTCAAAGTTGTTGTCTTTCTTGCTCAAAGTATATTTTCCTTCTGAAACAACTTCGGGTTGCTTTAGCTGCTTAACATGAAAGCTCTTTATACGCTGCGCTGTCCGCGGTTATTGCTTGTCGCTTTTAAAAATTATGGGGTATTACATGCCAAAACCACGAACTGATTATGAGGTACGCCGTAGTGGAGGACTCAGGAAATTGGACCACCTGGGGTTCTTTAACGTGCACCTAAATCTAAGTACACGGATGTTTTCGCATTTCGCCCCCATCAAAATGCGGCCGCCGTGATAGGGATTATTTAGAACTTCTTGCTGGGCTAGTTTGGGCATTGCTTTGTAGAATCAAGTTGCGCATTCAAAAGTGACAACCACAGGAAAAGGCGACGAAGACGAAAAGAGCGCAAACTATTTGCACCCTTTCTGTCTCCATCGCCTTTTCCTGTGGTTGTCTTTTTTAAATGCGCAACTTGATTCTCCAAGGTGGTAGGGATTCGATCCCTTGACCTCGTGCTTAAGCTTGTCACTTTTGTAATTGATGGGAGTCGTTACCCTGCTTGCCGACTAGTTAGAGGGTCACCATATAATTACAAGAACATCATTAAGAAGCCTGTGCACGATGGCGCAAATACCGCTGTGGAGTTTTAGAGAAATACGACCGTGGAGCGCGACCACTTGACTCTGCTCCGCAATAGAGACGCGCAGACCTCATCGCCTGCCCTCATTGGAGGGCTCTGGCGGGAAGGTAAAAAAATTTTTCCGCCTTTAGTTTTATTCAGATGGCTTAGTGGCAGCAGTACCAGCTTAAGAAGCGTAGTTTAGCCAACGTTTATACTTTCGCACAGTGATGCCGCGACCCCCCCCCCCCCCCCCAGTATATTGCATCTAAATATACAAGATACTTTGTATCTTGTATCTTAAGATACACGATACATTCTTTCATGTATTGGAAAAGCAGATACTGATAATGTCTTGCCAGACGTATCGTGATACAGATGCAAGATACCCAAAGAGTATCTAAGACAGTATCTAAGATACACGTATCTTCGATACTGCCCAGCACTGGTTAGGGCATCTAATTTTGGTGGCTACAATGAATGCCCAAGTTGTCGAATAACTATCGAATGCCTAGTTGTCGTGTATTTAGAGCCTTAAGGCAGCATAACGAACGCAGTGCTTAACTCAATAACTCGTTTTTGCAAAGCATTAAATCAACACTGGAGGGCTATATTCGTGTCTAGTGTCGTACTCATTTACATTATTTGGTGATTCACTCGCATTTTTGCCAATAGAAAGGGCGTAAGCAGATACGAAAACAGAGAGGAAATGTGCAGCCGGAAAGCAAATGTAAAGCTTCTTTTTCCAGGTCGCTCCAATGTTCGGAAAATAGGGAAAAATGCGTAACAGTCTTCAATCGTTTGTAAGACCTTGCACTACTTTTCAACTATTTCTTTCCAATACCTTATGCACCAGTACCTTATGCACAGCACCGTATGGCACATCCCAATTTCGATCGTCACGGAGGACAACCCTGACTTCACAGCGACCGCCCCCAAGCACTGGTTCAGTACGAGGACATGTAAGTGATCCTTACATTTGCGATAGCATTGTTCGTGCAGCAAAATGTGCCCTTCTTTTCGGACGAACGCTCTTCAAGTAGCATTGTGAGCGGGCGCATAAGTTTCATTAGCGTTGTCCAATGTAATGGTCCTACGTTGATCCTATACTTTCCCATACTTCATTTATTTGCTGCGGGTGATACCACTCATATGTTCCCCTCCATTCACTATTTTCACTGTTGTCATGTCTCGAGATAAAGCTAGAAAAGCGTATAGATCTAATTAAGCGCATTGATTTTAAGCACCAGCCACACGGTTTGATGGGCCAGACATCCGGGAAGAAAGGACTACCGAAACTGGAAGTCACGTTATTGTGCTTTTTTTTTTGGGGCTGATTTAGCTTTGTTCATCCGCAGCCGCGCTTTTCGGCGCGCCGAGCAAGAACCATTGGTTGCTGCTCAACGCTCAGGAGGCCTACTACTACAAAGTGAACTACGACAGGAACAACTGGCTGCTGCTCGTCAGTCAGTTGGAGACTGACCACAAGGTGAACATATTTGAGTTTAACTTCTCGCCAGCAACTTGTCTGTGCTAATCTCGCTTCTTGCTGTCCGACGACCGTGCCCCTATTTTATATCTTCCCCATGGACTCAGATTCAGACAACCGATACAAATTATGAATTTCGTACTCGCATTTCATGCTTGACTAACAACATGTGCAAGCAGCGCTAAGCAGCTCTAAATTCCTTAAAACGATACTGGTGCCGCCACAACTGTAGACTTTGACTGCGGGTATAATCAAAACAAATAAGTTTTGACCAGGAGGCGCATGGCAATGGAACAATTGATACATTTAACTACACCTTTATTTTTATTTTTATGGGAAATCTCGTAGAGGTTTCAGTAATTTTCCATTCGGCACCTTTCAACTTGAGACTGCTGTTGTGACTCTGTCAAATGCTGCCTTATGTTTGATATATTTTTATATGAGGTTCGTCAGCGCACGTTTTACAGTATTTCAAACGCGCAGAGTGCTTCCTGCGTTTGCCTTCCCCTTCTGCCAGGTGATTCACGAGTTCAACCGGGCTCAGCTCATCGATGATGCCCTCGACCTTGCCCGGTAGGTCTTCGCAATGTTCAATTTGCTCTGTTTGTTTGTTTTTCGTTCTGACCAATCGCTTTTACACTCAACACGCATTAACTTTGACCCTTACTAGTAAGGTTAAACCGATATTTACACCAGTTACAAGCACACAGTAATGAGCTCAGGGACGTCACTTGAGATCATCTTATGTTTTTCTTGCCTGCATGCATTAACCAACCTGACTACCGCGCGAACCAGAGAACACATATCGCATTCGCGGATAACTATGAAAGCAAATAAATCTTTAACGCCCACTCAGCGACTTGCTTCGCACCGCGGACACGACTGGACAACAAAGCGCGCATTGTTTCGTTTTGTCTCTGAGCATTTCGATTGGGACTTTGCGTGCACTGGTAATACTTTTTTTAATTGTACTTGCTGAATAAATGTGCAATGGACAATATTAGCAAAAAAGAAGTAAAAAGAAAAGCGGTAAGGATGGGACTTGCACCACAGCGTTCTCTGTTTTTGTGGTTGAATATAGTAGGTGTGCGGGTACGCAAAGTTGAGTCAGCTACCAAGCAATGAAAGTGCAATACCGTGCCCTGAAAAAATTACACGCAGTTTTGATCCATTTTGTTATTTTAACCTTTGCACATAAATCGTGGCTTACAGTACGACCTCATTTCCAGTTGATGAGGCCGTACTGATCGGTGCTAGCCAAGGATGCACTAGTTTTGCTAGCTTTTGTAGACGTTGCAGTACAATTTTAAGCTCCTCCGATGCGAGTTTTTTTAAACACACAAGGAATTTTCAGAAAGGCAAGAGGTATTCTCGTGCTACGCAGATGGGACAGACAGACTGCAAAGACGACCAACTCCCATGGTCATTTCAGCTTGTCATCCTGCGGTGTTATTCCGGACATTGTCGAATAACGCCACGTTGGCGTTTTGAGCCAATCAGAGAGGCCGTAGCAACCCTGTCAACCAATCAGAGACGACAAGATGGCGAAGTTACATAATAAGGCTGAATTCAACAGTGTCCAGAATAGCAGAATAGTTGTTGGCTGGAACGACAGTTGTGCCGTATATCTCATACTGTTGATTTCCAGGATATGGCAGAATCGAATACATAGCCGATAGCTTTGTTCATGGCTAAAAGGACTGACATCATCTGACACTATACGCCAACAAAAAAGTGCAGTTTCACCCGAAAAGCGAACCACTGACAGCGATAGCAGAGTGTTAGGCTATTACACGTTGTAAGGTTCGTCGTTTTATTAGCAGCATAAGTTGCAGAAAACATTCGCATGCTACCTAAACACGCCTGGTGTCACGCGTCCAAAAGACACAAGGCCAGAGGTTTCACTCGATGACAGCGATCCCTCGCGGTCAGAAAGCTGGTGCAATGAGTAGCGCCGGCAACGGAAAGTGCGTGGGCTTGTCCGGAATCGAACGTTCCTCGCTGCCGCTCCCTTCACCATTTCAACTGAGCCGCGCCTCCGAAACTCAGCTGATGTGGCCTCCAGCATTGTGCGCGCGGGAAGACAGCACACACGAAGCCACCAGCTTTCTCGACTCGCCCTCGCATGCTCTCACTGGCACCCGCAGTAGATCACGTGACCTCCAACACGCAGTGCATGGCCGCTGCGCTTATGGTCTCGGCGAGCTGGCCTACGCTGGCCGCGCATGCGCTTTCAAACTCAGGACAGCACGGCGGCGACAAACGCGCGAACGCACCTCGAGTGTCCGTATAATTGCTATCACAACATAACTAAGTGAGCTGCTCGCGCCTGCAGAGGCGGCCAGCTGCAGTACGACCTGGCGTTCGACGTGCTCGAGTACCTGCCGAAGGAGCGTCACCACGTACCCTGGAACGCGGCACTCACCAACTTCCAGAAGCTAGACCCGGTGCTCAGGCACACCAAGATCTACCAAAAGTGGAAGGTCTGTGTTCTGCCCACCAGTGGCACTGTGAATGCGTTCATGTGCAACATAACGGCAACAACCACATTGGTTGCCGTTGCTATCAGTCATACATAGCGCCGCGCGATAACAGCGCTGCTAGATTGACATGAGGCAACAGCAACAACAACAACAACAACAACAATTATTATTATTATTATTATTATTATTATTATTATTATTATTATTATTATTATTATTATTTATTAACCAGGGCAAACAGGCCTAGGTAAGTGCAAACTTGAACTTATTCGCTGTCGTTGTCTTTCCAGGTATTATTATAACAATGATACATATTACCACATTGAACGTTTTGAAGCCAACATGACAAGTAATTCAAAGTACTTCTGGAACTACGAGAGCTCTCTCGCTCTCCTAAATTGAGCGCCGGAAATGTGTGTCTCGATCAAAATGGTGAGGTGTCGAAAACTGCTGATGCATTTTCAGGACTTTTCTGTTCAGTATTTGGTGTAAAAGTTGCTTCTTCCTCAAGTAACCTTCCTTCTCAGTCTGTTACGGTGCGCACTCTGTTAGTCAATGAAGACCTTGTTTTGAAGTGCTTACAGCGCCTCAACCCTTTCCGGTGTCGCGGATGATATGCCTTCCGCACTGCTTAAGACGTATAAAAACATAGTTGTCCCTGTTCTCACAAGCATCTTCAGCAGTTCCCTAAAGTCTAGTACGTTTCCTAGCACTTGGAAGGTAGCACGAGTAGTGCCCGTACACAAGTTGAGGGGCTAGAAAGGGCAGTTGCTCGCTACTCGCCTGCATATATCCTCTGCGTTGCATCAAAAGTGTTTCGAACTGCACAACATTATTGCCGCTTTCTGTTAGTGCTAAGAACATTTTAATAGATGAATAGCGTGGATTTGTATCAGGGCGCTCCCCAACAACTAACTTGGTTACATTTATGAGCCGTACTTCCAGTGTGGTACGTAGGTGCCAATTAGACATTCTTTCACCGAAGTAAAGAACTTGATGTGCTTTGCCATGAGCGCCTCATAACAAATCTCACGCGAATGAAGATACAGTCTTCCATACCTGCCCTGGTACCTAATTGGTGTATAATCGTTGCCATTAATTGACAGAGCTCTGTTAGCTGTGAGGTCACTATAGCAGAGTTCCTGAAGGATCCGTTCTTGGCCCGCTTCTCTTTCTACTGTTCACAAATGACTTTTCATCAGCAATTCAACATTCTTCATTCCTTCTATATGCTGGCGATGTAAAATGTTTAAAAGGCAGTATGGAAGAATTGCAATCAGATGAGTAATTTACATGGTTCTGCCTTTTAAATTCTTTATATTTATTTATTTATTTATTTATTGGTACCTCAAATACACCATTTTGGGGTTTTACATGAGGGGTGGGCATATTTACATAAGATTTTCAATAAATGCCTTGAACGATGAATGACTGGAGTGGTGCACCGCTTCAGCAGGCAGATGATTCCAGTCTTTCGCTGTTTGAATGAAGAAAGAGTTAAGATGAGCGGAGGTGCGAGCTGGAGGGGGATAAACAGCCTTTGAATGGCCATGACGGGATGAAGTGCGATGCGCAGGCGTGATGTCGGTCTGATGAAGTAGTGAGTGATAAAATTTGTAAAAGAGGCACAGTCTTGCTGTTTTGCGGCGCTGCTCGAGGGTTGGAAGTTTCAGAGATGATTTAAGTTTAGTAACGCTAGTGTGGTAAGAGTAGTCAGAATGAATGAACCTTGCTGCACGATTCTGTATGGATTCTAGTGCTGTTGCCAGGTTAGATTGGTGTGGGTCCCACACTGAGCATGCGTATTCTAGTTTGGGTCGAACGATTGTTAAGTATGCGAGTAGTTTTACTGAGTGCGGAACAAGACGTAGATTACGGCGCAGGTAGTTTAGTACACGATTGGCATCATTGCTAATGTTGCAAATGTGTGAGGACCAACTGAGGTTATTGGACAAGTTAACGCCTAGGTATTTATATGAAGTTACAGCACATATTTCCGAACCGGCGATAGTGTAATTAGCTGACATAAATAATTGGCGACGATGGAAAGTAAGTAGTGACGTTTTGTTGATGTTGAGGGACATTAGCCAATTATTACACCATGTTTCAATGACGTTAAGGTCGGACTGGAGGGCGCGAGAATCAGCGTCGTTAGTAATAGGACGATAGATTACACAGTCATCGGCAAATAAACGAATTTTGGAAGAACAACCTATAGGTAAGTCGTTAATGTATATTAAGAAGAGTAGTGGTCCCAGGACTGTGCCTTGTGGCACGCCAGAGATAACGGGTGATAAGGTAGACGAGCATTGGTTAGCGTAAACGAACTGTTGACGGTTAGAGAGAAAGTTGCGTATCCATTGAAGAACATGAGGGTTAAGATTAAGACATGATAGTTTTAGAAAGAGCCGTTCATGAGGAACCTTGTCGAAAGCCTTTTGGAAATCTAGGAAGAGGGCGTCTATGGGTATGTTTTGATCAAGATGCGAGCTGATGTCATTAACGAATAGGGCTAGCTGAGTCTCGCAGGACATGCCTTTCTGAAAACCGTGTTGATTTGGATTAAAGAAATTAGCGGATGTTAGGAAGTTTACAATATGAGAATAAATTATATGCTCCATTAGTTTAGAACAAACACTGATGAGGGAAATTGGACGGTAATTGTGGCACGATGATGATGATCCTTTTTTTGGTACTGGAATTATCTTACCTATTTTCCAGTCTTGCGGCACCACTCCAGATGATAATGATTGCTGAAAGATATGACACAAAAATACACTAGAGATGTGCGCGGTGTTCTTAAGCATTTTGGAATTGATGCCGTCGATGCCGGCTGAGGATGTTAATTTGAGGGATTCGATTAGCTTCGTTATACCATGTGCTTCGATTGTTATGTCAGGCATCGTTGGGTTGTTGAGGTAAGGACAGTCTGGGAGGTCAGTGTTAGGTTCAGAAGTGAACACGGAAGAGAAGACAGAGTTTAGTACTTCAGATACTTTATGGTCTGGAACACGGTTATTATCGTTATCACATAATAGTAATGGTTTACGGTTATTTGGGTTAATGTATTTCCAGAATTGTTTGGGATTGTTTTGCAGCAAGTTAGGGAGTGTAGTTGAGTAGAAGGTTCGTTTAGCTGTTGCGGCCAAGGAATCAAACTCCTTTTCAGTGACGTAATATTGTTCCCAGGCCGGAGCGGTATTGGAACGCTTGGCTTTACGAAATAATCTTTTCTTTTTATTATTTAGTCGTTTTAATGTGTTGTTGAACCATGGGGACGAAGGTCGCTCTGTTAACATGATGGTTGGTATGTAAGTCGTAGTGAGTTCGATCATTTTATTTTTAAAAAGCGTCCAGTTGGCGTCTACTGTGCGCTTCGGGAAATCTATAATGAACCAGTTGTAAAACTCGGTTAGTGCATTGTTGATGCTGATGTAGTCACCTTTATCGTAGAGTGTTATTTTCTTTTTTGATTTTTTGCAATGAGGTAGCTGCCAGGATAATTCTGCATGTAGTACCGAGTGATCACTTAGTTCTGGTAGATGTGTTATAGAAGAAACACTGTCGGGATGGGATGTTAAGATAAGGTCGAGTATGTTAGAGCACTGTTCGTTTTTCCGCGTTGGGGTAGATACTAGCTGTGTCAAACCAAAGGTGAGGCATGTGCTAAGAAAATTACATTCAAGGTTATTTTTAGACAGTGTTATGGCTGGTTCGGACCATGTTATATCAGGAAAGTTAAAGTCACCTAAGAGGAGTAGATGCGCATGATTAAATGACTTAGTAACAGTTTGCAGTGCCTCGTGGAAGTGAATAGTGAAGGAAGCATCTGCATCGGGGGGTCGATAGCATACACCGATAATAGTTTGTAGGTATGAAGAACTGCACAATACGAATAATATTTCCAGAGGTGAAGTGATATTGATAATGGAGCAACAAAGGCTACGATGGGCAGCTATCAGAACACCTCCTCCGCGTTTGCGTACACGATCTCGCCTAAAAATGTCAAAATCAGGAAGGAAAGAATTAAGCTCTGTGTTATCGACGGTAGAATTCAGCCACGTTTCTGTTAGTACAAGAAGCTTACAATCAGAGGAATCGATAAGGCTACAGAGTGCTTCGCGTTTGGGCAACAAGCTTCTAATGTTATCTATGCTATCAATCTGAGTCGGGCTATTCATAAATGTTAAATGAAAAAGAAAAAGGTAACTTTAGTTTATTATTATTACTTAAAATTTTTCACAAATGTACCTTTTGTAAAATTTATTAGGTGCAGAGCTTTCAAATTTTGTGAAACGAAAGACAATGGTCCGCTACAAAACAGGAACTAAAACTATGTAAATCAGTACAAAATATAGGGCAACACATTTATTTCTTTTTTACATTGTATACCCTCCACAATTTCATGCTTCTTGTTTGTTTTTTAAACTACCATTGGCGTGTGGATAATCATTATAGTTCAACGTTTGTACAAAGCACTAACTCAAATATTCATAAAATTGAGTTTCCATACACTCAGCAGTTTTTTAACAAAGAAGGTACAAATATGTCCAAAGATATCGTTCTGAAAAAAATTCAAATAGAGGGGTGTCAAACTGCTTGATATATCAAAATGTCCTTGTATTACAGTCTTTTTCGTTGTAAACACTACTGTAGCCCTTGTCTCTGCGCTCATCAGCGTTTGCTCGGCAGGTGCTCCTTTTCCGTTAAATGCAATAGCTAGGCAGTCTTTAAAGTTATTTAGGGCGGTCAATGTTTAGGACTGCATTTATCTCCAAAAAACTGTTTTTTCACTCTCAAACAGGTGCAGAGACAATAAACTACTCTTAAATGCTTCCAAAACTATGGTATTAAGCTATATGAGGAAACCCACCGTGTACAATTTTCATAAACCGTTCAGGATGCTCCATGGCCCAGAGTCGATGAAATGAAAGATTTTTGTGTGTATTTTGAAAAAGGCAAAGCTTCTCTTCACACGCCAAATATGTGGAACAATGTGACCTTCATGCTCTTGGTACTGATTGTATCTCATGACTTCCACTCCCCTGTTGCCTTTCTGATATTGTATTTTACTGCGTGCCTTCCACTACTGGAGTATATGTCTGTAGTTTGGGACAGAACGAGTAAATCTAATTCTGACTTTCTTGAATGCATCCAGAATAAATTGGTATCTATTTTCAAGCACCGCTTTTGACGTTCTGGAGGGTATAGCCCAGTCCTCCCAAGTATACCTAAACTTACGTTAACCTTTAAGATAAAGACGTATTGAACCAGATCTTCTGTTCCTCTTTAAGGTGGACCATGGCATTATACATTGTCCAAAGCTTCTTTATCATGTGCAATTTTCCGTGCCACAAACGCATACCAGGCAGCATGCCGCTTTTTCTGCATGGCCTTGTTGCATTAGAGACTGTCCTATATGGCTCGACTCCAAAAGACGTATAATAAGTATTCTGACAATATTGACATAATTCAGAGTTCGTTTCCTGTGTTATGTATATATGTAGATAAGCATGTTGGGTGATTGACTTCCCTTTTACGTGCAGCCTCCTTGTTTTCTGTTGCCCTATTTGTTTCTGTTTCCCTATCTCACATTGTTTTGTATACCCTATTTGTCTTCTCTGTAGATTTTGGCTCGCGTATAAATTTTTATGTGCACCAATACGAAGGCTCCGTAGCAGTTCCTGGGCGCTATAACGAACATTGATTGATTGATTGATTGATTGATTGATTGATTGATTGATTGATTGATTGATTGATTGATTGATTGATTGATTGAAACAACTTATTAACTTGGCTGTTTTCAGTGTTATTCTTTGGATTATTTCATTGCTTCTTTGTTTCAGCATTCACGTAATAACTAAACGCTATTTATGTACCTCTAACGTATTTGTCTTTAGTTATTGGTGTTTTCTTTTTTCGTATATATCGTACTACCTTGTTACAGCTCCCACATATGTATTGCCGCTTCGGATTCCTTTGAGGTTACAATAAATGGAACAGAATCAAATTACAGCAAATAACGTACAGTGGAACCAACTTCAAGGAAAACAATGATGCTTCACAATCGTGTCACTAAGAAAAAGAGAAAAAAAAGCCGCGAGACACAAGTCGTCTAAATAAGGACAAATAATTGTGACTGAGCAGAGCACGAAATGACTGTGTCAATGTGTTTTATTTTTGTTTTGATACCACCCACTCATCTCTGTAATTCCTCGTGCCTGGGCGAAAATAAATTAAATGAAATGACTGCTCGAAAAGAACGAAAAGTAAACTTCATTCCTGAGACGAGAAAATGAACGGAAGAAAGATCTATTTTCACTTATAAAGAGCACGCTGCAACATTCTTTTTAAGTTATGCAGGGAATGCATACCATGCTTTCCATAATTAGAGTACCTCTTCCTTCATCGGTAACAGGAGAGCGCCACGATAGAGTAATCCAAAATTAAAATCTGGTCATTCCTTAACATTAAACGATCGTGTCGACACCACTGAGTGCGCGGACGCGCCGAAAATACGTCATAAATGTGTTCGATGTATTGTCCATCAATCTCGGCCTCATCTCCATGGTCTTCCTTTATTGCATACATATTTATTTTCCTGCAAGGTAGTGCTCTTGGTAAAAGTGACTTGTTTCCTATTTTTCGAAGCATAATCTATCTATTTACCTTAAGGGTTGCTATATTTATTCTGTTTCCCTTTAAACGCCCTGTGTCGGTCGGCTTTTCTTTCTACATCCAATGAACGTACCGCACAGTAAAAGCCTATTACGCCACCTGTGAACTATTAATTGAAAGTGCATTACATATACTTTTAACATTTCCTTCCCTATATGCGCATATATCAGCTGTCTGTGGGTAACTAAACACAGTGCCATAACATTTTGATGTTCTGCAGTGCTTAGGGACTGTGTTGTTCAGGGGGCAGGCAGCCTGTAGAGATAGGATCTCTGATTTTTACTTGCATTTAAATCGTAGAACGTTTCTTATACGCACAGTTGACGAGTCTCGTACCTTACGAAAGCAGCGCGACATGACAAATTGTACCGCTTCAACGTACGTTACCGCTCTGTTGTCATTCTGTGTTTCACTCTCCTTCTTCAGAGGTTCGTGAACCACCTGCTCTCGAACCAGTATGAACGTCTCATGTCCGAGGAGAGCAAGGACGAATCGATGCAGATATCGTAAGTCTAAAGTGAGCACCTCTATTTGCCAATAGGGGAGCGATAGTTAAAAAATCACACGACAGTTAGGAGTGTGTAACGCGAATGTTTAAAGGGCCCCTCACCAGGTATGGCCATAGTGAGCTGACGAGCTCAGTGCATACAATGCGCGCTAACGATCGTGTCTGCTAAGAATACATCGCTACGCGCAGCCAAAAGCGCTGAAATTTCAAACCAAGCGCCGTTTGCCCTTCTCCTCGCGGGCGCCGCGCTCCCAGCCGGGGAGGTGACGTATATGCGCAAGTGCGCCTACGTATACACGTCTGTGCTGTGACGCCGCTCATAGTGACGCGTGATTTCGAGAATTATTCAAGGCAACATCTGTTATTCGTTTAATCTATTGCTCCATTACACGAATTAAAGTTTAGAGAAATAATAAAACACACAAACCGTCAGTCGCGCGCGCAGACAACAAAACTATGTCGATTTCTAGCGTGTTCTAGCGCGCGATCATGCTCTTTGATCCGCTTGTATCTGCCTCAGTGTTCGTGTAGCTCTGACTTATACCGCTAGTCAGGTGCTCTCGTGCAGAGCACGCAAAATCGTGCGCTGAGCAAAACGAGGCAAACGCAACAGCTCGCGCGCGACGCCGTCAGCGGAAGTGCGCCGCGCAGCGAAAAAGCGGGAAAAAAAGAACGCTGGACCTGTGACGTTTGCGTCACGCGATCCTCGAGCTCCGGTAGGGTAGGAATTTCTCTTGCGGATGGTAGGCGGTGCAAGTGGAGAGTGTCAGTTCTGGGGGTCACGCTCGCCTCCGGAATTCATGGGTTCGCGGCACTGCTAATATTTCTATCTCTGCTATTAATGAAATAACTTGTAAAATTCTTGCTGTAGAACCCTCCTTAAGGGCGCGTAACTTCCACTGTATAACCAAAATTTGATATGTGGCCTAATGAGGGTCCCTAGACAATCTCGGGCTAGACAATCTCGAACTCGCCGAATCACTTGGGAGAAGGCCCTGCTTTCTCCATGAAATTTCAGTGTGAAGGATGTTCTGAATCGTAGGGCTTTAAACTACTACATTCCTCTCCGATAACCGAGCGCTAGCCGGCTTTATAAGCATACACTGGCGCAGCTGAGCGCACAGAAGCTCAACGAGCATGCCACTGCCGCCGGCACTCTCACAGACACCAAGGGCGCTGTAACGTAAAACTATTCCAAACTTTTCTATTCCAATTCTGCAATCAGCCCTACTCGATTGGTCAAAAACTTTTTTGGACGAGCCCCACTTCACCTGTCTGTCACGCGACGTCAGGAAAACCGCGATAGCTCCCCATCTGATATGACGTGTACACACTGATTATGAATAATTTGGCCAAACAAAATAAAAATTGTTATCTTTAATTCGATGCCTTTTAGCCATAAGCCCTCGGCTATTGGTCAAAGCTTTCGGGCTGCACCAACTTCACCTGCCTGTCATGCGACGTCACAAAACCGCAAAAACTAACTGCGTCAGAGTGACGTGTACGCGTTAAAGATGCATTAATATGCCGAACAAAACTTAACTTTATTCTTAATAACCGCAGGCAGCCCCGTTCCGAAAGGAATAAAAGATAGCTGCCGCCGATCGCTCACGCGCTGGCTACTCACACCTGCTGGAAAACATGGGTTTATTTGCGTATAGTAAAACTTCTTGCTTGGCCGTGTGACGTTTTCCAGCACTTTCGGCATGTTTACGATCTCGTTCTGCCAATTCTTCTTTGCTGAGGATCCATTTTAGCTTCATCCTTAAGCTTCCGTTGCATGCCGCCGCAATTTTCAACTAGCCAACGCAAGCTAAGTAAGGGAAAGCGGACCAATCGCAGACGCCGGTACCACCCACTTCGTCCGGTTATCGATTTTCAGTGCAATGGCTCGGCCCCGTCGAATCCATCTCCACTTGAGCGTGCTCCTCACCTCTTGCCAGCAAAATTAGATAAGACAAGCCGCTCAGCGTAGGCAATGTTATTCGTTTTTCAAGGAAACAAAAGTGACCTCCTATCAACGAGGAGAGCGTTTGATTAGCCTGTTCAGACAACCCTGCCGGTGACCGCCCGATGTTTGCATCGGCGGTTACGCAAATTTGCCTTCAGGAGATTGGAATAAAAACACATTGGAATAGTTTTACATTATAAGGTCCGTTAACGCAACCCCGTGGGATACACTTCCACTTTACGGCGAGCGTAGTCGGTGGGTATCAGCACTATTTGGTGGTGTTAGAGAAAAACCACGCTTTACGTCACGTGACCAAACGCTCCTCTCTCATTAACGGAAGCGCACGCGGCATCGCATGCGCATCCATCAATGGAGCACTTTCTGGGGCGCTGTCAATGTCTGCGATGCGGTAGGCGCCGAAGGTACGAAACTGATTAACGAGTTCAGAAAACCTAACGCTATAGTATTTGCTCCGTTAAAGTGACACAAAAGGGAACTATGAAATGGACACCATCGGCATTTTATACCTCCGCAGTATTTTATATGCGATATGTGTTTAGGCTCAACGTTACACGAGTTCTCTTGCTTGCATGGACGAATAGGATTGCGGCGGTATGTGTTGCCGCGACATAAAGCAGGTATTTGACACTCAGAATTACAGTCGTCGCAGCGTGATAAAACAAAATAAAACCAAAAATTGCAGTGCAGCAATACGGGCTGTTCTGAAGTTGTCAAAGAGATATTTTTTACCCGCCATGGTTGCTTAGTGGCTATGGTTTTGGGCTGCTAAGCACATGGTCGCGAGATCGAATCCCGGTCACGGCGGCCGCATTTCGATGGGGGAGAAATGCGAAAGCACCCGTGTACTTAGATTTAGGTGCACGTTAAAGAACTCTACGTGGGACACATTTCCGGAGTCCCCCACTTTGGTGGGCCTCATGATCAGAAAGTAGTTTTGGCTCGTAAAACCCCATAATTAATTTTTTTAAAGATATTATTTCATATTTTCATTCTAAACACATGTGTGCACCGCGTCTTGTTCACTACAGAATACTGCGAAGCTCTGTCCTGACGCTGAGCTGTGACTACGATCACAATCCATGCGTCTCCTTCTGCCGGAGGATGTTCGAAAACCTCAAGACTAATTATGACGCCGCTTACCACATGTACGTATATAGTTCTAGCCTTAAGTCAATAACTCAGGTCTGTCTGTCTGTCTATCTGGCATGCCTGCATGTATGTATGTATGTATGTATGTATGTATGTATGTATGTATGTATGTATGTATGTATGTATGTATGTATGTATGTATGTATGTATGTATGTATGTATGTATGTATGTATGTATGCATGCATGCATGCATGTATGTATGTATGTATGTATGTATGTATGTATGTATGTATGTATGTATGTATGTATGTATGTATGTATGTATGTATGTATGTATGTATGTATGTATGTGTGTATGTATGTATGTGTGTGTGTGTGTGTATGTATGTATGTATGTATGTATGTATGTATGTATGTATGTGTGTGTATGTATGTATGTATGTATGTATGTATGTATGTATGTATGTATGTATGTATGTATGTATGTATGTATGTATGTAGCTTGCGTGCGCTGCACTTTGCGTCATGCTGTAGGGTTAATTTACCTGTGGCGAACTTCGTATATGCAACCGTCAGGTTCGGGACACTCAGCTGTGAGCCGAATGTGCAGGCGAAGCTGTCGCAGTCACTACTCACGACGAAGGCTTCGGTAGAAATGCACTGATGACCACTCAATTTCGTGCAGGGTGCCGTACTCGTACCGTCCCATCGTGTTCTGCCAGGCCATCAAGCATGGGAACCAGAATGACTTCAACTTCTTGTGGAAGCATTACGAGATGTCGCCCAACACCCAGGAGCGTGTCGTGCTGCTCAAGGCGCTGTCCTGTACCACGGATCTCAAGCTACTAGAGAGGTGAGACATTCGGCACAGAAATAAATGAATGAAACTTTAACAGCACAGGATTGCTCAAGGCCTTAGTCAGGTGAAGGAAAGGAAATGTTCATGACTACGAATAATGACCCCGCAGGCCCGCTTCTACGATAAAGTTCTATCGCGCCATTGGAGCGCTTCGATTGCCGCCTTCAGGGTACACCCATTCGTAAAGGGCGCCACTGCCTTGTATTGATCCCGGTTTCCGTCAAGGCATGGACACTCGCACAGTCCGCAGCAAGTGTCCAATGTCCAGGCGGCTGTCTGTTGAACAATACACACACATGGTGCGAACATTGCCTCCTGTGGGGACACCATCAGAGGAGCCCCTACGAAAGTGCCTCCATTTCGCCAGTAATTCCACAGAGCAGGCGGCAATGCAGAGCTTCCTTGACGCGTTCGCTGTATTGTAAAGATGCAATGGCAACCACATGCAACTTATTTCCGATGTCGGGCAGTTGCTGCAACTCAATTACGGACGAAATGCTTAACAGTGCGTATTGCTTTATTTTGTAACCGTATGGGAGCCGATGTTACACAGCCGTCAACTCAAATTGCAAAGAGGCACTGGCTTCGTTTGTTTATATAGCTGCATAAACTCTGGAAGGAATTTCCACGTGTTTACCGCTTTCTTGTCCTAGATAGGGTTCCGTTGTTCCTTCTTTCACCGCAGGCTGCTGCTGCAGTTGGTAAACAAGAACTCCGGCGTGGAGACGACGCAGAAGGCGGCGAACCTGCTTAACGCCATCTCAAGCACCAGCATATCGGGCAGCAAGAGTGTTATCCGATTCATGACCGACCACCAGGACGCCATGTTCAACCGGTATGTCACAACAGTGGTCACAGCCGGGCCCCGCTAAAATAAGATGCTTGGCCTCGATTGTACTTGGGAAGTGTTTTCCCGTGAGGGGTGGGGGTATGGGTATGCAGCAGGAAAGGTGAATAAATTTTTCCCTCCGGAAAAGTCAGTCAAACCTCCGTATGTAGAGGAGGGTGGGTTTGTATATTTTCACTGCACAGGGAAGTTGTAGATACGTTCCATATAGATCGAGTGAAACAGTGCCCAAAACTCGAACGAGCGAAAGGCGACGCATCTGATGTGCAGCGCTTGTATCGTACGTGGCCGAGTTTTTTTCGCTATTTAATCGTGGTGTCGAGCCTATTCAACTATAAGCTCCAAGTTTCCAGTTCCAAGCGGCATATGCGTTAAACTGGTAAACATCCATCAATAAAGGTAAATTTGCAAACCGGTTTAATTTTCAAAACTTTGTTTTTGAACAGATTCGGCCTGAAGTATTATGTATTCTGCTGTTGCTTGTGTCTCAAAGAGTTCACTTGCCAGCGCTCACCTTTCACTCTGGGGCTGCTTCGCAGGTTCGGTACGCTGCAAGGCCTTTTCGATTCCATCCTGCAAACAATCGTGGACAACATTCGACATGAAAGCGAGCTCGAAAAGGTTCGTAGCGAGGACAAACATGGGAGCCATTCATGTGCCAATGCGTCGTGCTTTTTATTACACATATGACTTTTTGCTACAAGCAGAGGTAGTGGAGGTTACGTGATGTCACGAACGCCATATGGCTGTCCTATTCACTGCCTTATACAGTATAAGTGGGAGATAAACGGACTGAACTGATGCGATCTTTCCATAGTGCGCGTTTGTTCAGAGCCGCATAGCTCGACCTTTACCACGGCTGTCCTGTACTTCATCATCACGGCAGCTGCAATTACGTCGATGCTCGTACAGCCCAGCTACGATGTCATCTCTGGATGTTATTTAACGTTATATTCAATTAACCTGCGTAGTATATAGTATATTGTACTACACTAAGCATAAAGATGTATATTCCATCATCAGGTGCCCAGTTACATCAGCATGAATGCTTCTTTCCTGCGGTCTCCTCCATCAATATCTCAATGTTCTACACGTATTTGTGCGTACACTGATCGCTGCTTTCTCCGCACGTACTATTTGCATTTATTTCGTTGGCATTCCTTTTTGAGCAAACTGGGGATGGTCCGCGAACGAGAACGTACGTGAAAGCAAAACTCTCTTTGTGCAGCTTCACTCAATCTACGAGCGCACCCGAGACGTGCTACCCAGTGAGGAGGAGAAGGTGCAGCGCATGATACAGAACGCGCGCGAGCACATCCGCTGGACTACGTACTTCTACCGGGACGTCGAGTCGTGGCTCGACAAGCGCTTCGTCCTCACCCACCGGGAAAGGGAGCACGCGAAATAAATTGACAGACGTGGGTTTTGTCTATGTGGGTCAGGATGATTATTTTCTGTGCGCTCACCGGGGTGAAAGCTCGGATCGCCGCAGCGCAAGCTCTGTCGATAACTGGACCGTACATGGGTGTGGAATGACTTGTAATACGGCCACAGTGATAGGGAATCATCTGACCATCTATACAGTGTCTTCCTTTGGTAGTTACTCTCCCTTTTCCGTATCGGGTTTGTTTGGTACGTTCCAGCCGCTTTCGCGGGCCTGTCCCGGAGATAGTGCAGTCTAAACATATGGGCCGATCCCGATAGTGGTGCAGTCTAAAGTGGTTCCCGTGGATGTGTGCAGTCTAAAAATATAAGCCGATCCCGAAGGTAGTGCCGAATAAAAATAGGAACCTTTCCCGAAGACAGTGCAGTCAAAACATTTAAGCAGACCGACGCTCCCCCTACAACTCTCACGCGAGGGGTGACGCCGCAGAGATGCGCAGTGATTCCGTCCCACTATACAACGACTGTCTAGAGGCTCAATCGCCTTTCAACTTTATTACAGCTATGTAATGCCACGCAGCTCCATAGGTTTGCGACGTGCGAGAAAGAGAGTGGTTGGGGGCGCCGGTCTCGTCGCTCGTACAGCTCCAGCCAATCGGCGGTGGCCCGAATGGACAATCGAAAATGTGGACTCTTACAGAATGCCCCCAGGGCTGTTAAGGAAATGCTATAGCACGTATCTTGCTGCAAAAATAAGCACGAGCTTAAAGTGAGCAGTTAACTACTTCGCGGTTTCGCAAAGTCTCTGCCTGCCAGCGCTATAATTTATAGAATTTTATACAAACCTCGAGGGAACTATCGCCTTGGAATTGTTCATCAACCATGGGAATGATGGTTTGTACACGGACTATATAATTCTCGTGCTTGTGGCTTCAGGTGTTCTTGTGACTTTATTCTAGACGCTTTATATTTCTAAATTTCCAACAAATCATAGTTTTGTAAACGTGGCAAGTTAGTAATAAGTCTTTGTGTCCATGCGTAATCATTGCGTTTATAACACAATATGTTGTTTTCATCATTGCCCGCCGTGGTTCTTTACCGCTTATGGTGTCGGGCTGTTTAATCGAGGTCGCGGGATCGAAATCGTGCCACGGCAGCCGCATTTCAATGGGGGCGAAATGCGAAAATACCTGTGTACTTAGATTTAAGTGCACGTTAAAGAACCCCAGGTGGCCGAAATTTTTCTGGGTCCTCCCCTACGGCGTGCTTCATAATAAGATCTTGGTTTTGGCACGCAAAACTCCATTTTCTTTTTGTCATCATTCCCCTGCAGCCTGCAGAGCAATGATGTCAAAAAGAAGAAGAAGGGGAACCTGCAGCCCGGATTGCAATTTTAGCAATTTGGACGGTATACAGAGGTTGTGACTTATGTTGTTGTAATGTTCTAGCGACAATTTTTTCTTTATAGCGACGTGACAGACCACTTTGGTGGCATCATAGATAGCGACTTCGAAGGTTACAAACTTGCTATGAAACCAGTTTTCTAGGTCGCACTTACGGACTTTATTATTCAAAAGCTACAAGTAGGCCACCGAAATTGGCCATACGGTGCGGCACTCAATTGTCATCGCGCTGTTAAAAACATGACTTAGCACATGCTGCACAATTTAGTTCTCCTTTCACGAGTGCCAAGCACTCGAAAATTTGCTGGCATAACTTGGACCAAGGGCGTTTTCGTGTTACGAAAATCGTGTTACTCGTACTCTTTTGAACTGTTCTTGATTTGTCACCTTACTACATGAAAGTGAGCGCAAAATTTCAGCTGTCATCATTCGTTGTTATTAAAATATGCTAAGTAAAAGCCCTCTACACCCTGTTGATAAAGTCACTGGTTATTGGACGAATGTGAAATGTTTCAGTAAATGCTTTACGCTACGTTAGCCAATATTCTCAAATTTCTCTACACTTCTCAAATCCACCTACACTATTCAAATTAATTGGTAGTTTTAACGACAGCAATTTTTGTAGGTAACTATGTGCCATTATCATGATATCGTGATTACATACTCGCTCATGAGTGCTAAATTAAAGCAAAGTACGACAAGGAAAGTTAGGAAATTACTAGAACATGAATAAGGGACCTTAAATACGAGCACGCAAGCGCGACATTAGTGCACTCTGAAAACGAAACCAGAATAACTGTTTTTTTTTCTGAATAATATGTTTTGCTACAACATAAATAACTATTAAAAGAATGCAAATAGTAGGTTTTAATATAATTATTTACTTATATTTTTTTTAGAACTGCTCCTTTTTGAGTGGACGCTAACAACCATAGTTTTTGCTTTTCAGATGTAGCAGCGGAAACACATAAGGCAGATTATTGGTCTGGCAACGCTAGCACAATTATTTCTTTTTGTCGTTGTTTGGCAGCGTAGTGTGCGCGTCGCTTCGAAAAAATGGCTAAGAAAAAGGTGATTTCGAAGAAAAATGAGCATGGAAAGGCAAGTATTCCTGAACTGCTCGATAAACCACGCGTTTTTATCAGCCGTTCAGCCGCTTTACGCTGATAATGTTCCTACCAGCAGCGGTTTAGTTTAGCTGCGCATTGTAAACACGTGATTCTCGACTCTGGACCGCTACCTTGTAACCATTCTGATTACAAAACCTTCTAACGTATGATGACTCGTGGCAATGTGTGAACGTGACGTGTAATGTCATGTCTTTTGTTTATCTTTCTAGCCCGGACAGGAACCGCAGAAGGAGCAGAGACGTGGCGTCATCTACATCAAACACATCCCGCACGGGTTTTACGAAGAAGAAATGAAGAAGTATTTCTCACAGTTCGGTACGGTAACTAACCTGAGGCTATCACGAAGTGGGAAGGTACGTTCAGAAAGTTGCGCGCGAAAGCTGCTTTTCATGTCATTTCAATTAACGGTCATCCTGTTGATACAGTTTTTTTTTTTTTGTCGTTGTTGTTGTTGCTGCGGGATTTGTTTGTGACGCTTTAGAATCACCTACGTCTTTGAAACGCGAGAAACATATACGCAGACGTCCATTACCAGCTCGAATTCACGCATCGATGTGTTCGGTCAGCTTCTGCATAACTTCGTTCTTAAATAGACCTCAGACCCTGCCCAGGCGGCGCTGCGGAAAAACCCGTCACCAGCGCCCCCATCGCCGCCTTGGCGCGAACTGAGTAGTGCAAGGAGCGCTGTCCGCAAGCGAAGGTGCATAGGCCACAATGGACCCTTCTCTTTAGTTTGTGTTGAGGCACAGTTTCCTAAAACTCAAGGACCCGGAAAGCTTCTTCCGCACGACCACGCTTCCGGAAAGGAAGCTCAGCAGGGCGAAGTACGTGTACAATATAAAATAACGTCTCAGGTGTTATTTCAGCGCGCTGCAACTCGCTAGTACAGAGAGCTTCAGGTTTTTCTATCAGGCATATCAGCATAAAAATCTAAGCGTTCCAAATTGGTTCATATTGAATATGTCCTGAACACAAGACTTAGGTATCTCCTGTATTTTTATGTATTTTATCATAATGTTTTGTCTCGCAATTATTTACAGAGAGTAAATCCTTTCATAGCCTTTTTGCAGGGCAGCAAACAGAAAACCTTTTCCAAGGCAGCAAACAGCGTGCGATCATAACGAAAGTAAGCTTCCTACAGTGCCTACGTGCTGCATCTTTCTTTCTCGCAGGAGCTACAACATCGCTCAGTACCTTAATTTGAACTTTTCGCAGACGCTTCGAGCAACAAGCGCGCACAAATTAATGTAAATAAACGCAACACTTTTTTCTTTACACACGTGCGTTACTTCGCAATTACTCATCCAGTGCTCCTACAGCAACTTTATTGCTCACATTTGAAAAACGCAGTCGAGCAGGCTCAGCATATTGCGAAGCGTGCTTGTTGTATCGGCGCAGAACATAGAAACTACCGAAAGTAGAAATGAGCTCGCGATACAACGATGCTCTAGAACAGGATTTTGAATTCATAAACGAGCCAAAATGTTTGGTTAAGCTGACTTGCCAAATCTCTCCATTCCACTTGTTGAGTCAAGCGGAGGCGGACGTCTGTTAAAAGGTGGAGATATTGATGGCACATAAGCAGGATGATTCGCAACATTGTTTTTTTTTCTGTTACCAACGAAGTGGCGGCTGCAGGTTCTTAAGTTTTCGCTTTACCACGGTCCTCCGTCAGGGCTACACAACACAATTACGGAAGAACAAAATTGTCGCACTTTCTCATGCGAGCCGCTGTGTTGTTGGAATGCAAGTAATCCGATTACCCTACAGGTTGAACGGCCCGTATCCTGTGCTCTCGCCTTTCCCCTTCATACGATCGCGATGGAAATCGGTAAAACTGAACGTTGTTATTCCGTCCTTCACGTTCATGGCAATTTACAACACAACAGTAGCGTCAATTGCGGCGTTTCTTCGTAGCGTGTGGAGCTATCGCGGTTGCCGTCGTTTCCGCCATCAGTCTGAAGAGAGAGCTTTATGGCAGTTCGGCGGCGCGTCTGACTATCGGAGAAATTCATAGCTCTCTGTCTGGGTGTTAAATGCGCAAAACACTCGCACTATGGACACTATGGACACTATGGACACACTATGGACTATGGACTAAGGTGCAGCGGTGGCGTAGAGGTAGAACACCCGCCTCGCGTGCAAGAGGTCCGTGGTTCGAATCCCGGTGCCGGCAATTTTCCACCGGATTAAAAAAAAAAAAAAAAAAAATCCGCGTGTTGTTAAAATTGCATAAACAGGGCTGGAGTGTGGCCTGATCCCGGTGACCAGAACCGGTAACGCACTCCCTCACCAGAGCAGGATTGGCCACCCTGGTGCAGTACTTGGCCACAACCTCCTATATGAACAACACAATCAAACCCCGGCCCTCAGTCCCCAGCAGCTGTGAAGCAACTGACCACGGCGGCGGTCAGACCTGCGACGCAGCAGAGGGTGCTAAGAATCACTGGCTCCGGACAGGCCGCCATTGGAATATGAACCTGGCTACGTTTAATGGTAGAACGTTATCTAGTGAGGCGAGTCTAGCAGTACTATTGGAGGAATTAGAGGGCAGTAAATGGGACATAATAGGGCTCAGTGAAGTTAGGAGGCCAAAAGAGGCATATACAGTGCTAAAAAGCGGGCACGTCCTGTGCTACCGGGGCTTAGCGGAGAGAAGAGAACTAGGCGTCGGATTCCTGATTAATAAGAATATAGCTGGTAACATACAGGAATTCTATAGCATTAACGAGAGGGTGGCAGGTCTTGTTGTGAAACTTAATAAGAGGTACAAAATGAAGATTGTACAGGTCTACGCCCCTACATCCAGTCATGATGACCAGGAAGTCGAAAGCTTCTATGAAGACGTGGAATCGGCGATGGGTAGAGTGAAAACTAAATACACTATACTAATGGGCGACTTCAATGCCAAGGTAGGCAAGAAGCAGGCTGGAGACAAGGCAGTGGGGGAATATGGCATAGGCACTAGAAATACCAGGGGGGAGTTATTAGTAGAGTTTGCGGAACAGAATAATATGAGGATAATGAATACTTTCTTCCGCAAGCGGGATAGCCGAAAGTGGACGTGGAGGAGCCCGAACGGCGAGACTAGAAATGAAATAGACTTCATACTCTGCGCTAACCCTGGCATCATACAGGATGTGGACGTGCTCGGCAAGGTGCGCTGCAGTGACCACAGGATGGTAAGAACTCGAATTAGCCTAGACCTGAGAAGGGAACGGAAGAAACTGGTACATAAGAAGCCGATCAATGAGTTAGCGGTAAGAGGGAAAATAGAGGAATTCCAGATCAAGCTACAGAACAGGTATTCAGCTTTAACTCAGGAAGAGGACCTTAGTGTTGAAGCAATGAACGACAATCTTGTCGGCATCATTAAGGAGTGTGCAATGGAAGTCGGTGGTAACCCCGTTAGGCAGGATACCAGTAAACTATCGCAGGAGACGAAAGATCTGATCAAGAAACGCCAGGGTATGAAAGCCTCTAACCCTACAGCTAGAATAGAACTGGCAGAACTTTCGAAGTTAATCAACAAGCGTAAGACAGCTGACATAAGGAAGTATAATATGGATAGAATTGAACATGCTCTCAGGAATGGAGGAAGCCTAAAAACAGTGAAGAAGAAACTAGGAATTGGCAAGAATCAGATGTATGTGTTAAGAGACAAAGCCGGCAATATCATTACTAATATGGATGAGATAGTTCAAGTGGCTGAGGAGTTCTATAGAGATCTATACAGTACCAGTGGCACCCAGGACGATAATGGAACAGAAAATAGTCTAGAGGAATTCAAAATCCCACAGGTAACGCCGGAAGAAGTAAAGAAAGCCTTGGGAGATATGCAAAGGGGGAAGGCAGCTGGGGAGGATCAGGTAACAGCAGATTTGTTGAAGGATGGTGGGCAGATTGTTCTAGAGAAACTGGCCACCCTGTATACGCAATGCCTCATAACGTCGAGCGTACCGGAATCTTGGAAAAACGCTAACATAATCCTAATCCATAAGAAAGGGGACGCCAAAGACCTGAAAAATTATAGACCGATCAGCTTACTGTCCGTTGCCTACAAACTATTTACTAAGGTAATCGCAAATAGAATCAGGAACACCTTAGACTTCTGTCAAGCAAAGGACCAGGCAGGATTCCGTAAAGGCTACTCAACAATAGATCATATTCACACTATCAATCAGGTGATAGAGAAATGTGCGGAATATAATCAACCCTTATATATAGCTTTCATTGATTACGAGAAAGCATTTGATTCTGTCGAAACCTCAGCAGTCATGGAGGCATTACGGAATCAGGGTGTAGACGAGCCGTATGTAAAAATACTGAAAGATATCTATAGCGGCTCCACAGCCACCGTAGTCCTCCATAAAGAAAGCAACAAAATCCCAATAAAGAAAGGCGTCAGGCAGGGCGATACGATCTCTCCAATGCTATTCACAGCGTGTTTACAGGAGGTATTCAGAGACCTGGATTGGGAAGAAATGGGGATAAGAGTAAATGGAGAATACCTTAGTAACTTGCGATTCGCTGATGATATTGCCTTGCTTAGTAACTCAGGGGACCAACTGCAATGTATGCTCACTGACCTGGAGAGGCAAAGCAGAAGAGTGGGTCTAAAAATTAATCTGCAGAAAACTAAAGTAATGTTTAACAGTCTGGGAAGAGAACAGCAGTTTACGATAGGTAGTGAGGCACTGGAATTGGTAAGGGAATACATCTACTTAGGGCAGATAGTGACTGCGGATCCGGATCATGAGACTGAAATAATCAGAAGAATAAGAATGGGCTGGGGTGCGTTTGGCAGACATTCTCAGATCATGAACAGCAGATTGCCATTATCCCTCAAGAGGAAAGTTTATAACAGCTGTGTCTTACCAGTACTCACGTACGGGGCAGAAACCTGGAGGCTTACGAAAAGGGTTCTACTTAAATTGAGGACGACGCAACGAGCTATGGAAAGAAGAATGATAGGTGTAACGTTAAGGGATAAGAAAAGAGCAGATTGGGTGAGGGAACAAACGCGAGTTAATGACATCTTAGTTGAAATCAAGAAAAAGAAATGGGCATGGGCAGGACATGTAATGAGGAGGGAAGATAACCGATGGTCATTAAGGGTTACGGACTGGATTCCAAGGGAAGGGAAGCGTAGCAGGGGACGGCAGAAAGTTAGGTGGGCGGATGAGATTAAGAAGTTTGCAGGGACGGCATGGCCACAATTAGTACATGACCGGGGTTGTTGGAGAAATATGGGAGAGGCCTTTGCCCTGCAGTGGGCGTAACCAGGCTGATGATGATGATGATGATGATGATGGACCAAAATCTAGTTAAATTCTTGTTTTGCAGTCGCTAGCTGCATAGGTAACTTAGCAAGGGAGTTGGGCTTCGCACTACTCAATTACTGCCTCTTCACACCGGCAGGTGGCGCTATGAGTCTTGCAAAACTCCAGAGTCTGACGTCCATAGAGATTTCTTGCGTTTTCGTGATGCACGTCTTGCTGACCGGCACTTGTCCGAAGAGCAAGGTGGGACGAGCTGTTTCCCTCCTTGTATGTTAGAAATGGATAATTGTTTAAAGTGCATCCTACCCACATACTTTTAAGATTTTGTGGAATTTACAGTATTTATACTATCCAATTGCAGCTGTGTGTAATATCCTGCTTGTAGTGGCTGCATTTAAGTACAAAAAGTGTTCTTAGCATGCTCGTTCAGCAGGTGTTTCTCACTGGGATCATGTGCTGTTCTGCTATGTCTTAAATTGCAGATCAACTTTGCATCAAGATTGGGGCGATATGTTAGGGACAACAAGCTTCCTGCAGGCTGCACTGAGACAGGTTAGGCAGATAGGCAGAGGCTTACCTCATGGGCAACTTGAGCAACACAGCTGAAAAGGAGATTAACCCCCATATGCAGAAATGTGCCTTAACTTACAGCCCATGCTTGACTAGGTCAAGATGACATTCGAGATGAATGCACCGAAGCAGAGGCAATGAGTACCTTGGGCGCGTTCCTGCCCGGCATTACCTTGACCAAGTCAAGCATGGGGTTCAAGTTATTGCACATTTCTTAATACTGGGCTAAGCATTCAGAAAGGTCACACAGGCTGCAAAAGACTGGACATGAAGAGGGAAAAAACAGCACTCAATGTTAACTGAATTTTACAGGGTAGGCTGTTATGAGCATAATCCAGTTTTCATATTGGTTGCCAATGTTGTCTGCTTGCTGTCGCCAGGAATGAGAAAAAGTACCTAGTTCCTGCCTGTATTGAACCCAAGCCCTGTGCGCAGGAATCAGCTACTCTATCACTGCACCATGCTAGTGTTTGCTAGCTGCTGCGCAAACATGCCCTATACAGGCATCCTAGAATTTGAGCAGTCATGCAATGTGAGGTGTGCGCTGCATAGTGTCGATACGTGCAAACGTGTCATTTCAGTTACGTTCTATTCCACCAGCTGTCACGACATGTAGCAGTTGCGGTGTATCCTGCCACATGTTGAGGGATTGGACATGTGCACTGTATAGACTCGATACCTGTGTTTACCCTTTAGTACGCATTATGGCACCTTCTCCCAAGGTACAAACTGCTGCTGAAGAAGTTAATCATAGAGCTGCATACGTAGCTGTAACCAGGCAACATCTGGCTTAGCAGACCATTGAGCAGAGAGCAATAAATGTCGCAGCTTGCTATTGACATCAGGCAGACACTTCAGTTCGTTCTTGTGAAAACAACGCAAAGAGTCTTCGCTGCGAAGACCCTCTCGTGCATGCTGCTGAAAATGCAGCCCAACAGCTTTGCCACCAAGGCCCTTATGCAGTGTGTGCAAGAAAACCTTGACCTGTTGTTTCCAGTACACAATGCAGCTCTTCACGCACCAGGTCTTGTTTGGCCTTTGTTCTTATAAACAACAAAGTACCCGTAGGGCCCCACTCCATTTCCTTCGTGACCTACTTTTCATATCGTAAAGCAAGAGGGCAAGACATGCTTACTCACCTGCTAGCAGCTGTTACGTAAATGTATCTATGTAAATGGCCTGCTCCATGTGTTTGTTCACAAATTGGATCATCTGCACAACTGTGGTTCTCCTGCGCTGTTCTTATTCAGACATGTCACCATTTGTATATATCTTTCTCCCTGTATGCTGCCAGAACTGCTGTTGTTCCTTATACGTAGTATTCAGATGAAAGAAAGGAAAAGCGAATTCTCGAATCAAATAGCAGGGAATATTCTATTAGTATTCTAAATTTCTAATATTTGTGCACCCCATAAGTTGCAGATTAATATTTTAAAGGGTAACTAAGTATAACCAGTCCAGCTAACTAATCAAAATAGAAGGTGCTGGCAGATTCCTAGACAATGTACAGTTAGTTTCCCCTTTTGTGTTCCTTGTTGCAAGGCTACTGAGAAACCTTTCATGTTTGCAGAAAGGAAGAAGTTGAATTTTTGTCAAATGTTCTTGGGCTCACTGACTTTCATGTATTTTCATTTGCAGACTGGTGGCAGCCGTGGCTATGCATTTGTTGAGTTTCTGTCTGAAGATGTTGCCAAGATTGTTGCTGACACCATGGATGGTTATCTCTTCTTCAACAAGATAATGAAATGTGAGCTAAATTTGTGGGCACACTTCAAATTTCCACTCTTTACGGTACACAGAATGCACATGAATGCTTTAGCTTTATTGGTAGTTTATAGTGGCTGATATCAAGAGTTTTTGTTGTGCCAACAGATGCCTAAAGGGTCCTTGAAACTGTTTTGGACAAATTTTCTAGACTTGTAGGGTACAGCTACAGTAAAACACTAATACTCACTAATAGAGCTACGGATGGTTACAAGTTACCCTCCTCCCTAGCCATGCTTTTTCTTCTCAACTCATTCGTCCAGCGATCAGGGCTAAGCTCCACCTTCACTGGCTCTGTACCATGATGTGACGTCATGTCATCTACATCCGGTATCTTCCAGTCTCGCAAAACCTCTTCAACTTCTCCACTAGCCGCCTGGCTGTCTATCCCTAGCAAGAGCTATCCAAGCAGCGTGTATTGCGAGTGTTGTTGCAGCACTGGGCGTGTCCAGTATTCAGGTAAACGCAGGCGAGCTGGGTGTTTTGACAGATGCACAGAGATGTAAATTAAAGGACCTCCACGCTACTGCCACTGTGATAGAAGGCATCAGACAAAATTAACATTGTGAGCTGCCTCCATGGTGGCGGAGAACTTAACCAGCCAAACACAGAGCTACTAGTATTGTTGTAACCAAGTGAGAAACAGTTTAAATGTATCAAAAGACGTACATGTTCACGACTGTGCTGCTACTAAAAATTTACACCAGCAGCAAAGTAGAATACGCTTGATCACTGCTATATTAGGTATGTGTTTAGTTCAGCTCTGTGCTACCAGGTGGCTGCACCTCGCAGGCCACTTACATTTGCACCTCCACCCATCTGGCAAAAATGCCAAGTCCGCCTGTGTTTACCAGAATACCGGAACCGCTAAAACTCCCTATCGTGTTACTAATCTTCCGGCATGAAGTGATGGCTGCAAACGTAGATCCTGGCGCCCATCGGATACTGACAGCCCGATGCACTGCAGTCATTCGACTCGCCTGTTTCCTTGCAGAAGGAAATGATGTCACAGCTTGACATGTCACCAATTGCTAGGTTTGACGCCCACATTGCAATAAGGGCGATTCATGGTTCTCGGAAAAAAAAAAAAACCTTGAGACCAATGTCAACAGCACAGCTCGCATCAGCTTGGAGCACATTGTAGCGCAAACAGGCAATCCTTGCTGTGTGCCGGAAGTGGTTGAGTGTAGTGAGAAACTGTCATAATGCCACTTTGTAACTTTTCTTACAGAGACATATTAACCACCATTCCAAATATTATGAACAACATATTTGTTCATAATGTTGGAGAAATTATCGGTGATGCAACCTTAGTAGCCAATTGGATAGCTCACCCAACTGACGTCAGTTGGGGTAGCTACCATATCTATTCAAACATAGGTCAGCCTTTTTTTTTTTTCTGGAAATGGTATCCATAATTAGCTGTTGACCTATGTTCCTGATCAGCGCTAGCAAAAGTACCGAGCTAATGGAGTTCGAATGTAGAACAGAGCCGCTGCTTGAATCGTAAGGGCCAAGGCTGCAAACCAAAATGTCCTGCCATGCATGTCGATACATTGAAGCCGCAGTCACACAATACACAAATACCGTATTTACTCGATTCTAATGCGTACCTGTGCAGTACAGTACTAACTAATTTAACAAGCATGGTGTCACAAACGCACTAGAAAACTAATACATCTGACTCGATGACCGCTGAAACTCGCTATCAAAACCTGTGGAGTGAGGAAGCATGGCAGCAGCTGCCTCTCGCTTCAATGCGAACTGTAAGTGGTGAAAAAACAGCACGCGGCAGACTCTGTCCCCGTCGCAAATTGCTTTCAAGATAGGGCCAAGGCGATCATATTGCCGAAGTAGATCATCGCATCAGTCCACTCTGTTGCTTACTGGTGAAAACTATTTCCTTGTGTTTGTGCCAGTCCTGCATGTAGGTTTCAGGTACTGCGAACCTCCGTGATGCGGCCCCATTTTCATCTGTCTCAGCACACGTGATCACTTTCCTTTTAAATGTGGCATCATGATGAACTCAGCACTTCATGTTGATAGAGCAAATGCAGAAAATTGGAAGACATACGGTGGACTAATGCCTAAGCACACGTACTACAGCACATGAAGGAAGCTATGGCAGCCAAGCTTGAAGCACGTACGAGGCAGCCATATTGAAATGCCCATGGTGATATCGTAATGCAGATGTAGGGCCTTGCTCGATTCTAACACACCGATTCTAATGGGTCGACCTGTACTCAAATAATTCTTTATTTCTTGCAGAGCACAATATATAGGGTTCGATCTATGTTTATGCTCTAGCTATTTTCAAGTGAATACGCTACATAAATTGTGAGGTGATGGCTGAAAACATGGGGGAGTGGCGCTGCTGTGATTGGTAGGAATGTACGTGTTTAAAACCTTATAATTAATTGCACATATTAAGCGGAGTGCCTAAATGTGTCGCTTAATCATCAGAAGTACCTACCCTAATGACTCATTACATTTGTACAAAATTGTCAAAATCGTTTCAGTGTCCCTTTAAAGGCCGAAGAGCACCGCAGTTAAGGTTCTTATGTTTTTTTAAAAAGCAGTGTTTACAGTTAAGCTTGTTGCACAGCGTTGTGTGTCTTCCTTGTTACCTTCCATGGTGGCTTAGTGGCAATGATGTTGCGCTGCTAAGCACGAGGTTGTGGGATCAAATCCCGGCCATGGTGACATTTCGATGGGGGTGAAATGCAAAAAGGCCTGTGTCCCGTGCATTGGGAGCACGGGACACAAGCCCCCAATTAAAGTTAAAGATCCTTAGGTGGTTAAAATTATAATCCGGAGTCCCCCACTACAGGGTGCCTCATAATCAAATCATGGTTTTTGTCATCTAAAACCCTAGAATTCAATTCAGTTTGTGCTTCTGTTCGTCATTGTCATATTTCTATGCTGTTCACTTCACTTGGTTACCTTAAGGATTCCTCTAGGGGGAATTACACAAGGGGTATGATTATTAAGTACAGATTGCCGGAGAAAATTCGTAGAGCTGTATCGTCCACCCAGCCTGTAGAACAGGAACAGCATATTTTTATTGCAGAGCTTCTGTTATAAAAGCATTCAAGATTTGCAAGATCTGCTTGATCTAGAACAAAGCACCAACATGATCGTTGTAATGTCACAAATATTCTGGCTTACAGATTTGAGGCATTTTCCTGCAAGAAAGGTTTGCAACACTTGCGAGCTGAAGTTCTTTTTTTTTTTTTAAATATTGTGTAATCCTTTTTCTTTAGCAGTAGACATGGCTAGACTCTAACAAATGCTGCCCAAAATCTTTCTTGCCCTTGCAGATATTTGAAGATCCTTTTCAACACTCCAAATCAGTGCTAAAAGCAACACCAACCTGTGTGCACTTCCTGAAGTGTATTGTATCAATTTAGCTCAGCTGAACATTTGTCTTTTGTGTCCCCCCTTGAGATGCATCTCATTGCGTGTTTGTTGTCATGCCTTTGTTCTGATCAAGATGTCTCACAAAAAGCATGTTTTCCTTTCCACATGTATAGTAGCATGAAAAATTCCTAAAGTCCCCACAAATTTCTAGATCTCCACAAATTCACAAAACCTTTTCACAATTAGTGGATTTATTGGTAATTGGTATGGCGCTTTCCATTCTCTTAACACTTGCGAAAAAAGCTGTAGAAGTACTAAGTTGTGGTGTTGTGCATCTTGCGTGTCTTAGCTCTGTGAGAAGTTTGCTATTCAAAGGAACCATGCAGCAACGTGCACAAGGATTATCTAGCACACTAATCAGAAAAACAAGTCCTGCTGTATTAGTAGGTTACCCTTCTGCAACCGCAAAAAATATCACTCTTACTTTGAGACTAGGCTTGATAAATCAGAAAAGACACAAAAAATGAAAGATGGGTGGCAATGCCACCTTGAAGTTTTCGCACCAACTGGCTGTGATGTCATAGGGCATCTGCTCGGGCCTAGTAAATTTTTCATTGTAAGAATGAACTGCATTCTACTCTAAAGAAGTTAAAAATTTAACTTGGCAATGTTGTTGAGAATTGTTACTGTTCCACAGCAGCTCAAATACAGGGAAAATGTTTTAAAATTCAGTAAGTGGAAGTTTTGTCTTCAGGTTCTGTTCTGATAATTGGCCTCTTGCTGTGAAATTGACACAAATAGAGTTTTGAAAGGATATATTTTATCAGTCTAAACTGATTTAGTGCTTCTCTCTAGTTGTTTTTTAAAAGAAGATATAACTTTGCTCTACTGGGTAAAGGGTAGAATTTCTTTTTTGAGCTGATGGTAACACTGAATCACAAATTGATTTTTAGTGGCCTAAATTTATATGTTTCGTGTTTTGCTGCTGCTGCAGGCAGCGTGGTACCTAGGGAGCATGTGCACGAGGGCCTGTTCCGGCACTTTCGCTACCCGTTCCCACTGCGCAAGGAGGTGGTGCGCACCGTCCACAACCGCCGTCGCACGGCTGAATCCGAGAAGCGCAGTGCCCATCGCCGCTTGGCTACTTTGGAGCGGACTAGGGCTCAGCTGCGCAAGATGGGAGTCCGCTGTGACTTTGTCCCTGAGGTGAGCAACCACCTGCCTACGGTCGTCCTCTGATAATTCAGACACCGATAATTCGGGCTTGCTTGATTAATTGGACAAATCCGTGGCACCGTCACTGGCCCCATAGACTTAGAGTATACAGTGAAAGCTCGTTAATTCGAACTTCAATAATTCGAATTTATGAATAATTCGAACTGTACGATTTGGTCCGGCCAAGCTCCACAGAAGTCTATGTATAAAAAAGTCCGTTAATTCGAACGCGAGAAGGTTCCCTCACGGATAATTCGAACTACGCTCGCCTGGCACACGGCCAGAGAAACGCACCTACTGCCTACACACGAGGCTGTATTGCCTCCGAAACGGAGAGAACGGCGAGAGAAGGCAAAATCGGAAAAAAAATCAAACCGACGCGGGGTCAGCCAGAAGGCAGCGGCGGCTGCCGCCTCTCCGTTCTACGTAACCTCCGAGACTTCTTGCCCGTTGCGAATCTCGGAGGCTTTGCAAATCTTGCACAGCTGCTAATGTTGTGCGGAGATGGCACGGCAAGCACCAAAACACAGCGAACCAAGTACGTCGCAGCTGCGCTTGCAATCAAGAACCAATAAATCAGGGCCTTCGCCACCTTCACACGTTCAGCGTCTTTGTCTCGGCAGTCTTCATCAGTTGTGCACCTCTATTTTCAGCTTGGGAGGTATCGGCCGTCGCGATTCATTGTGATGGTGTTAAGCCTCGGCTAACGGTCGTTTTGGTGGACATCGGTGGTGTGGCACAGTCGGACCCAGAGCTTCGACTTGAAGATGGCGTGTGCCCGCGGCACACGCCATCACTTTCCGACACGCCAAATTTCTGACATGCCCTACTGCTTCCATATCGCAGTGTACTGTTGCTCTCCTTCACTTTCGTTAGTTTGAACTTTCGTTAATTCGAACTGAAGCGGCTTCCCCTTGCGGTTCGAATTAACGAGCTTTTACTGTATAAAGGTGACCGAAATTTTGGACACCTTGCAGTTTGCTGTACGATAATTTGACTGCATGGCTGCATGCTAATTTGGCCATGGAGTCTAGCAGAAATAGTGATATTTTAGTATTGATCCGTTGCGGGAATAGTCAGCCACGTCATCAGCACTTTCTTGAAACCGAAACTAGTGAAGCCTAGCTGATCTATTAGTTGCCCATATCGCAAGACAAGCCAAGCCACTAAGTTGTAAAGATTAAATTTGTGATTTGCATAACTTGTATGAGTTTCATTCCGTGCGTCCACCAGTTGCTAACTTTCATGGTAAATTGCTACATGGTCCTGGGTGATTTCTTGAAGCACGTTCAACTAACGCCAATTCCACCTTCGATGTCTGCACTGCTGAGGATGGCAAGGGAAGCACTGGACAATGACTGTTGCAAAGAAGTATGTGATCACTCAACTATTGTATCGCAGTCAACTTTTGGTATGTTGCCAGGAGATGAAGATTCGATGAATGCAGTGACTGTATTTGTAATCCGACAGCATGACAATGGTTGAGATGCGAGCCACAATTTTGTGATGACATATCATCCACCGTTCATGGCTGGCTGATGCTGTTGATAATGCGGGGAGCCAATACTTGACACAGCGTAAGAAGTGTGAAAGGAAAATCGCTACGAAATCCTTACAAAATTGCAGTCGTGGACTGTCTTGGCCAAAGGCAAACACATATGTGCACATCAACCCGTTTACAAACTTTGGCCGTATTGTTGGACAATAATTTTCAGATACTTTCACTTTCGCAATATATTGTTTGGTTAGCACTGGATATGTCCACAGGTGACAGCGTTTCCAGCACGGCAACGCCTGCGTGCATATTTATGAAATAAATATGGAAAGTGAATCAGGATCGTCATTGGAAATGCCTAAAGAAGAGACGTGTCACGCCAAGGGCACTAAACAACAACGAGCTCGGTGACAGAGACAGTGGGAGTCAACTGATGAAAAAGATGTGGCCAAGCGATTGTGACTGTAGCAACAAAGAAGACGTATCATGGTGTTGAATTGTGCCAACTAAACTGCCAAAGACTGACAGATGCGATTGGAGAATGAGAGATTGCGCAGGTGTGGCAAGCGTGCTGCTGTAATGAATGAACAGCAACAAGCCCTAGCTGCAGACGTTGCATAGCAGTATCGCAAGGCCGAGGAACGTCTGTGTTTGGCAGCAGGCTGCGAAGGCCAGCTTCAAGCTTGACTTCATGGACAACCAGTTTGGCTTTGCTTGTTTTGTACGTAATAGACTGGAACAAAAATGACTTGGACTGCATCGTGGCCTCCATGTATGCGATCTTGGCTCTGGCTTTCTTGACATCTATCTTTGTTTAAGGTGTGTAGAATGTGTAAGCCCTCGCTTCCTCACACTAAAGTGCCTTTGTAGTCTGTGAGCAATGAGTATAAATATCCGGTCAAGCCTGCCCACCTCCCTCCACTCAAGTGTATAGCGGAGCGCATGATTTTCCCTCGCATACCTTTCATCCAAGTGCGAAGGCTGCTCTACAACTCTGGCCATTATGGGTTGAAACCATAAAATGGTCTATGTGCAAGTCCGCAATCCTCTTGTGTCCACCAAGTAACCCTGTACACATTACGCAACCTAGTGTGCTTGACTATGTGTATTATGTGTGCAATAAAACAATAGTTTGACAGTGACATCGCAACTGCAAGGGATTTTATTAGCAACCGGTCAAACAACGGCCTACCAATGCTTAACATGGTGCAAGAAAATGGCTAAGTTGGTCCAAGAAAAACGTACGCAGCTTGATTAGTGTTGCAAGGCTAGAGTCAACAGTGGAGCTTGTGATCACCTAGATTTTATGTACCTTGCATAAGTCGTTTCTAGGTATTGCGAGGTTATGGTAGGCTTGGTTAAGTTGGTTCTTGTTTTTGCAAGGTTATGCTAGGTTTTGCTAACTTGTTGTCGTGGCGGGCTTGACGCTAGAAGTTTTCGAGCAGTCACAGGCTGGGATTGCTTTCCCAGCATTCAGGCACCAACTCTCGCATTCCCTGGCCTGAAACTCTGTATCCTCGACTCGGCACCTCCTCTTCTCAGCCACAGCTTCAGCGTGGTGTTCCGTATCAGCTCGGCGGCGACGCATCGCTTTTCACTTGGCAGTACGGCGCTCTTCCTGGTAAGCCGCTTCTTCTTCGGGTGTCTGGACTTTCTGCGGTCTTCCCATGGCAGCAGCACGTACGCATGGAGCAAAGGAGGCGAGAGGTGTGTCGCTGCAGCGGCTGTTGCAAGCTTTACTCGCCTGTGATGTCACGGCTACGCCCTACGCGCATAGGGTGTGCGGAGGTTAAGTGGCTCGGTGCTCTCATAGGTGGTTGCTGTGCAACGCAAGGTGGCTCACAGCTGGGCTGAGTTTTCTGGTAACGCGCCATGGCGGAACTAAAGCTGAAACAGCTCTGCTGTTACAAATGTGCTTTCACATGGTATTCCGTGGTAGGTGCAGCCAAACCACCTGTAATATTTTTTTTTCTTCACTGCTGATGCTTTTGTGGGGAAGACCACGCCTTGCTTTGAAGCAGTGGAGCCAGCCACCAGAAGCCTGAAACCCATCGATGCCCACAAAAAGCACCACCTTGCTGGATTTTTCTCGGAAAACATTACCATCAGTGTTCGTGCCAGCCACAATCACCTTTAAACTATATTAATAGAGCTTCGTCCAATCCAACGTGGTTAGCTGTCTTTGTCTCTCTCGCTTCTGCGCTGAAGAGCACATTCGTCATTATTTGATCGCATTCTCCAACGATTGTGCACAATGTTGTGAGTGCGAGGTTCAGCTTTTTTGGGATTGTCATCCACCTCTTGTAATGCAGTCGCCGACCGTTTATTCGGACCTCACGGGGACTGCAAAAATGTCCGAATAAACAGGTGTCCGAAAAAGCAGATTAAGAAAAAAAAAATGAAATCCTTTGTTTTCACGCACTTATTCGCGCTCGGCAGTAGGCTTGGAAGAAATCGTGAATGCACCGTTGCATGCTGTTCCGTTTACGTGCAATCAAATAAACCTGAATCTCGGAGTGGGTCGTACGGTCACTAGTATTAGCGGCTGAAAGCACAGTCACCGCTTGTGCACGCTCCGCTTGCGACGGCAGCGTAGCACATGGTGCGTCATCTTCCGACTCAGAGTCATCGTCCGGCGGTGTAGCAGAAACCTGACAAATGATCTTGCCGTCGTCGAGTTCTGCGCATGTCAATACAGCAGTGTCAGTACCTATGAAACTGTCAAATGAGACGGTGTCCGGAATCGCAATGCAACCACTGCGCAGCAGGGGCGTAGGCAGGGGGGGGGCTTATGGGGCTTCAGCCCCCCCCGAAATTTTTTCGTGCTGTCCATGCACCGCTGACCAAAGCGACCCCCGGCGCCGGAAATCACTCTGGATTTTGTCTAGAATGTCTTTTTGACGCTCGAAAAGACATTTAACCGCGAAGATTGCGAACTCGGGCTGGATTTCGTGGCAATGCCCATACACCGGCAGTCACATAACGCCAAGCAGTCCCATACGAACACAAAGTTTCAAGGGCGCTTTGATGGTGAGCGGGCTCGCCACGGCATCTCACTGAGGCCACGGAATCTATGGAGCGCATGGATATCAATTGCGGAACTTTATGGGTATAAATCTCATAAGCTCTTGATGTGAAACGTGCATTGACATTTCCTAAGTTGTGCTTTAAATTTTCAATTGCGGAACTTTGTTGGTTTAATGTTGTTATAAACATTTGACGCCAAAGGTCCATTGACTTTTCTAAAGTCTTACATCGGAACGTACAACGGGACAAGCGAAATCAACACACTAGCAGACGAGTTGACAAAGCACGCAGCGAGGTCCAATGAGACGATGTGTTGGGGTGGTTCATTTGTGCCGTCATGTCACATAAAAAAATATCAACACTTTTTAACCTACGCCAGAACAACCATGTCAAGACACTAAAGCCAGCCAAAGTAACTACGTTCTTATTTATTTTTTCTACTTTGACTTTTATTCGCCGAGAACACATTGAGCCTCTTCAATTTCTTTGTTCTCGCTACCCTACCCGCGGGCTGCCAGAGCGAGCCAGAGCGCATATGTTTTTCTCGTACGGCCCCGACCACCATGCGGTGCACTTCGGTGGGCATTCGGTTTGCTCTGGCCGAGCGGATTTTCACCTGACAGAGTTTTGAAAGCTTTCTGGCTAGCAGACGAGAAAAAAAAAAAAACAATGGTCGCTCGCCGCCATCACTGTGGGGACTCGAAGGATTGCACCGCGTTCCTTGAGCGGAACCTTTCCGGAAAGTCTTGTTTCGCCGGTGTAGGATACTGAGCAATATGCGTATGGATCTCAGTGGGCCAATCGTCTCATGTTTTCTTCGGTATTAATTCTGTAGCCCCATTAGGTGCCCGATGTAGGCATTCGATTCTGGCCAACATACTTTCCTATGCGTTTTTTTTTTTTTCATTTCGGTGCCTCCGCCTCACAGAAAAAAATACATTGTTGCGGCGCAGCGAATTGTCGCATGGTGAAAGTTCGATTTTGATACTTCTTTTGCGGAAAGTAATGGGCGACGGGACGCTTCAGTTGCCGGATACGTTTATTATATTATTGCGAAAGCAATTATAAGGACACTCCAGGCGCATTCCTGCCGTCGCCGTCGCCCTCATGTTTCGTATAAAGTCCAAGGGGGATAAAATCGTGACCACGCACTGCATGCTGTATGTGCGAATGAAAGCATAGGGGGGGAGGTGGAATGGGTGAGCCGACGATGGTGGCTTAGTCTTGTGTGCGCAAAGGAGAAAAGCGGGGAGCAAGCGCGCCGCCTTCCGTCGCACGCAATACATCGGGGGGAGTGGATGGAATCGGGGCGGAATCTAGGATTCTGTGTATCTATGATTGTTCAACATGTTTATTTGCCTTGTTTGACGCATTACATACAGTTACTTTTTCTTACATACATAGACTCATTGGAGACTTATACGTATACTTAAATATCTTGTTGCGATGTTTTGTGTATACATGCAGTGAACTATGTTTCCAGTGACACTTTTTTGTCCTTTATCAAGCCGTATTTTCACATTTGTATATCCCATTGTATCTTTGCATTTCTAATGTACGAGGGCGAGTCAAATGAAAGTGCACCTACCCTAACCACGCAATAATGGTTCGGTTCATTATCTGCGAGGCATGCGCGTAGGAGAACGGCATGTCTCATTTACAAAAGTGACACGCAGGTGTGAAGATAAATGTTCTTTAATGCTCTCATACACTGGGTTGAATATGGTTGCGTCACATAATGGGAACTTCAAAAGTTGAACAGCTAGGTGTCGCGAAGTTTTTGACAGCTAAAGGTGTTTCCGAAACAGAAATTAATCGCCGTATGGCTGCCGTTTACGTTGAACACGGCATTTAATTGACCACTGTGAAGCGTTGGAGCAAACGGTTCAAAGGACGTTGTAAAGACATTCCAAGACTGGGCCAAAACCATCGTGCAATCACCCCCCACACAATTTCAAAGGTTCATGAGCTGATGAAACAAGAACGGAGAATAAGCATCGATGAACTGGCAGACCGTCTGAACATCAGTCACGGTTCGGTTCACGCCTTAATTCATGAGCTTCTCAGTTATCGGCTCTTTGGAGCGCAATGGATCCCCAAGATTTTGATCCATAGCGAGAAGACGGAGTAGTTTCGCGCTGCCTTGACTCATCTGATCGGGTATCACAATGAGGATGATGAATTCATGTTTGCAATTGTGATCGGGGACGAACCTTGGTGCCACTACTACGAGCCTGAAACACGACGGCAAAGCTTACAGTGGAAACATTCGAATTTACACGCCCAAAGAACGCAAAGGCCATCATTTCCGCTGGAAAGGTGTTGTTGACTTTTCTTTCGGTCGTCAGGGTCCCTTACTGATAGAATTTGCTAAATCTTGAGAGGCTATCAATTGTTTCCGATATTGTGAAACGCCAGAACGGCAGTGTGTCGCAATCAAGAAGGAACAACGTGGAAAATTGACGAATGTGGTCATCTTGTTCCACGACAATGCCTGTCCCCAGGTCGCTTATGTGGTTAATACAAAACTGGCAAAATTCAAGTGGGAAACGCTGCAGCATCCGCCATACAGCTCAGACCTGTCACCTTGCGACTTCTACATTTTGGGGCAACGGAAAAAACAGCTCAAGGGAACCAGATACAGACTTTTTGAAGCAGCAACCCAAGGAGTTTTATAAGACGGGAATCACGCGACTCGTTAGTCAATGGGACAAATGTCTAAATTCTCATGAAGACTACTTTTAAAAGAAGTACCCCGTTGTTGGCTCACATTTATTTGACTTGCCCTCGTATATCTTGCAGAATTCCTGCTTTTTATACGTGCCCTCTGTTGCGACTGATTTCGGTGCAATTACTCACGATACACGACCGGTGACACCTGCTTCTTCGTAATACATTAAAACAAATTACAGCGTCATTGAGATTTTTCACTGGCCATTGCATATATACAAGAATGTAAGCACGGTTCTTGCATGACAAAGTTTCATTAACATATTTGTCCTCAACTTGTTCAGTTCATTGCCTTTTAATTTTTCATATCAGTGGCATGCACTGCTTTCCTGGTTTCGAACTGATATAGTTCTAAAGTTCGTGTGATATTTTCTTTACTGAAATAGACAAAAATATGGAAGCATTGATATCAGTTATTTTGGGCAATATTTTTGGCACATACGAGTATATTCTTTTATGAAGAAATACACATTTTATTGTTTTGACTGTGCGTAGCTTTCAAGAATTCGTTTGCAGCATCTTTGGCAATGACAATGCAGTTATTCATGTATTTGATCCCTTGACAAATTGTTTAAGAGGAAGCTTTAGCTCGGGCCCAATCCGACGCGACCTATTCAAATACTTGTAAAACGCAGAAACCCTTTTCTTAGATAATCCTGCTAATCGCTTTTACTGAAATTTGTTGCATTTGAGAGAGAAAGTTAAATCCTAGTTCTGTTGGAAACACAACTTCGATTTAGGGCCTAAATGTTGTTTAAAATATTTTGAAAAATTCGAAAGTTTGAAAATATAGAAGCACGACGTTTACAAACTAATAGCTATGCATAAATAACAGACACTGTGGTTCTGTAAACGGCATCTATTATAACAGTCAAAGGGGGCAAGTTTGCTATGTCAATTTGTATTTTACGTGAATTGGTTACGTTGTGTACAAGGGTTCTGCACAAGCCGTATTTCCACAATATTAAATTTTTTTGAGAATCATGTGTAACATATCCATTTTGTCCGCTGTAGATGTACTATTAGATGCAATTCACAGAATTGAGATATCATTTTTCATTGTTGAGTCACGGAGTTTTAAACTTGATACCTTCGTTTTCTGAAAATTTTCGATTTGGCCAATTTTTAATAAATAATTGACCACCTAAATAAAAAAATTTGAAAGCAGTAGTCACTAGAATTAAACTTTTACTTTTAAATGCAACAACAAAATTTCTGGCTACGCCACTGGCCCCATATATATGTATGTATGTATGTATATATATATATATATATATATATATATATATATATATATATATATATACGTAGGGCCAGTGGCGTAGCCCCCCCCCGAACAAAATTTCTGGCTACGCCACTGCTGCGCAGGTCTCGGCAGAACATTTTACGCGTCAGTAGAGAGCACATCGGAAGGCGACAAATCTTAGGCCTCCCGGCACCCGCTTGCCGCCATTCCCCAGCGCAGTCTGCGCGGGCACACTCGGCGCCATTAGACCCTTGACGCGATGTTTACATATGCCGCGTTGGATTACCGAAACCTCGACACAGCACACAAAGCAAACACCACCATGCCGAGACCAGTCGCACAAATGAAAAACGTGGCCTATTCACAGTGTCGTGCGCAAAGAAACAAATCGGCTGCTGGATTGTCTTGACATGACTTACTAAGCTGAAACCGGAACTGCTGTAGAGCCACTCTATCGAACCAGACAGAAACGATGACGATGAGCGGGGATTTCCAGCAGCGCCACTTCGTGGGGCAGCAACGAAGCTCCGTTCAACACAAAAATTGCGTTCAGCAAGTCGAACCATGCACCATTCAGAGTCGGTGCATGGTGCTCTCGACCGAGTTGGCTCAAGGAGTGTCCGAAAAATCAGACGAGAGGTTGCAAGGTGTCCGAACTTTCGGCAGTTGTTATACATTATGGTCTATGGGGAGAATGGCCGTGCCGCGAAGCTGACCGAATAATCGGGCATGTCCGAATTTTCGAAGTCCGGAAAATCGGTTGGCGACTGTATGCCCTACTTCTCTTGAAGGGAGAGGGCTTACCGCCTGCAGGCATCATTGTTTGCTACTGGGTACCTGCTGAAACAGCACAGCTATCGCACGGCACAGTGTACGGATGCAAACACAAAGAATAAAGAACAAATTTGGAGGATACCTAAGGCTTCGCCTTTAAAAGTGGAATGTGATAGCATTCAAAGATCCCTGACTGCTTGTCATGCTTCCTGGCAACTGCAGCTTATGTAACCGTAATGTTTACTGGGAAACGCTGGTGGCGAACGCCATGCACGAAGGCGAGCTTTCTGGTAGAAACATGGCCTCTTGTGTGGGCCACGATGGATGGATGGATGGAAAGTAGGAGCGTCCCCTTTGAAACGGGGCGATGGCAGTTGCCAGAGGCAAGCGCCATCTCCTCCAGAGGCAAGCGCCAGAGGCAAGCGCCATCCAGAGGCAAGCGCCTCCAGAGGCAAGCGCCATCTGGAGGTGTTGCAAGGAACTTTATGGCCACTTTATGGCCTTTGAGATTTGCGTGCCAGCAGAAGCCATGGCTGCTTTATGAAGAGTAGAAACGCTGGAAAAGGGGTTTGTTTTTTGAGTTACCGTGTAACAGAATTGTGTTTTCTCGTATGCTGTGAAACCCAGTTAAACTGCACCTGCTCAAACAGTAGTAGTAAAGTCAAATCCCCGACTCAGCGGCCATTGATCATAATGCGTTTTGTATCCGCATAACCCATACCAGCTTATTGCGTACGCATTGGTTAACACGCAGTGTTTCCACATTCCGGTGTGCAATCACAGTGGTGCATCTTCCCATTGGGTAGCCCATCAGAACAAGCCTCAGAAGTTGGAACAACAGCCTGGAAGAGCCCTGTGTGTTTACGCTTGAAGCCAAATCAACATCGTTTAAGCGTCGCACAAGCAAGGACTCGCGTCATGCCGAAGCTCAGATAAAGAAACACCGGGTGCTCGGCATAGAAGAAAGGTTCGACATCATTTGTGCTATTGAATGTGGCACAAAAAAAGTCGGTGCTGGCACACGACAGGGATCTGCCATTGACTGCGGTGTGAGGCATTTGGAATGTGAAGTTGTTTATAAGTTGTACTTTACAATTTTTCTGATGTATTTTACCTTGCGAAATGCAATTCAGTAACTTTCTTGCGCTACATGGAGGGCCTGCGTGGTTCGGTATGCATGGTTTGAAATCATTTTTGCCGAAACGACGGTCGACACTGGATTTGGGGCGCAGGATTTTCTGCGACACGGGGCCCTTCACGCTATCGCATCAAAGAGCAGCATGGCTGGCATAGCCAATCCCAGCACTTTCCAAGACCTACATCTGTGCTTGAAAAGTGAAGGTGCAGCTAGGAGGTGAGGCTGGCAACTTGCACAACGCTGCATGGCCATTAAGCTGAACTGACAGCCGCTGCTGCTGTCTGCTCTGCACCACCGTTCACAACTTCCGCCACCTCCTGGCTGGGGGGTCGGTGGAACGTCTTCGGCAGCTGTATGGGTGTCCATATTTATTCATATCAAACGCCACAGAACGAAAAGCAGTTCGCTACCTTAAGAACTCTAGCACATTGTATTCTAATGGAACTTCGTAGGGACCAACAAAAAATTTGTATCACCCTGAAGTTTGTAGGAACCATTGTCTTATTGCCGAGATTAGGCTTTTTACTAAAGATAGCGAAATATTACTTTCGTTCATGTTCCTTGAAGTGCTTCTTTGAATTTGCACGTGAGAATTCTCACAAATTGTCTGAGCAATTATTACTGCTAGACATCCATTCAAAACAATAGTTATCAGGCTATAATTTTATGTATCGCAGTATAAGCTGCGTCCGCTATATATTGAAATAATATGTTAAAACATAAATGCACTGAAAATGAGCCGTTTCTAAGAGCTAAACAATTAAAGCGTTTTGAACAAGTAGGCCATTTCATTGCCATGTCCACCTTTTTTCTTCCAATTTTTTAAAAGTTTTTGGTTGATACTAATGTCTGGTGAGACGAATTCTTGCGCTGTCCCAAGAGATTTGTATCGAAATTATACTGTACTTTCAAATCGAATATCGAACAGTTGTGCTGAGAAGTTGCTGTAAACTTGTATGCATAGGAACTACTGTATATTGCAATTAATCATCTGTTTGTGGAAGAATGAGACCAATATTTATTGCAGTACCACTTGTTAACTAAATGTTCAAAATACAGAGATTAATAAATTGCAAAGCCTGAAGCAAGTGCCTTCAGGCATGTATGAAATTAATAAGAAGAGCACAATGGCTGCCCATAGCAGTGTATGCAGGTGTGAAGCCCTTTGTATAGATACATATATATACAGTACCAATACGCTAAGTGTAAATTGGCAAGAGTTAACAAGTCTGCTTGTGGAACCATGTCACACTGCAAGGAGCGCATCCTGTATCAGCCATCTTTCTGTAGCCATATGAAATAGGGAGATAAGATAGAAATCAAGAGTTTGGAGGTATCAAAATGAGTGTACAGTCGCCGACCGTTTATTCGGACCTCACGGGGACTGCGGAAATGTCCGAATAAACAGGTGTCCGAAAAAGCAGAATAAGAAAAAAAAATGAAATCCTTTATTTCCACGCACTTATTCGGGCTCGGCAGTAGGCTTAAAGAAATCGTGAATGCGCCGTTGCACGCTGCTCCATTTACGCGCATCTCGGAGAGGGTCGTACGGTCACTATAGGCGGCTGAAAGCACAGTCACTGCTTGTACACGATCCGCATGCGACGGCAGCGTAGCACATGGTGCGTCAACTTCCGACTCTGTCATCGTCCGGCGGTGCAGCAGAAACCTGACGAATGATCTCGCCGTCGTCGAGTTCTGCGCATGTCAGTACAGCTGTGTCACCACCTGTGAAACTGTCAATGAGACGGTGTCCGGAATCGCAATGCAACCACTGCGCAAGTCTCGGCAGAACATTTTCCGCGTCGGTAGGGAGCACATCGGAAGGCGACAAATCTTAGGCCTCCCGGCACCCGCTTGCCGGCATTCCGCAGCGCAGTCTGCGCGGGCACTGTCGGCGCCATTAGAGACTTGACGCGATGTTTCCGTATGCCGCGTTGGATCGCCGAAACCTCGACACAGCTCACAAAGCAAACACCGCCGTGCCGACACCAGTCACACAAACGAAATAATGCGGCCTGTTCGCAGCGTCGTGCGCGAAGAAACAAATCAGCTGCTGGATTGTCTTGACATGGCTTACTAAGCTGAAACCGGAACTGCTGTAGAGCCAGTCTATCGAACCAGGCAGAAACGATGATGATGAGCGGGGATTTTCAGTAGCGCCACTTCGTGGGGCAGCAAGGAAGCTCCGTTCAAAACAAAAATGGCGTTCAGCAAGTCGAACCGTGCACCGGTCAGAGTCGGTGCACGGTGCTCTCGACCGAGTTGGCTCCAGGAGAGTCCGAAAAATCAGACGAGAGGTTGCAAGGTGTCCGAACTTTCGGCAGTTGTTATACATTATGGTCTATGGGGAGAATGGCGGTGCCGCGAAGCTGACCGAATAATCGGGCATGTCCGAATTTTTGGAGTCCGGAAAATCGGTCGGCGACTGTATCAGAAACCGTGCATTGGGCATTATGGGGTTTAAATAAAACAGGCTCAAATCTATGTGCGATGATTGAATTATGGTGTGAACACACATGCTCCGTTGTAACCTACATTTTTTGGTTGGACATGCATTTTTGCATGAAAGCACATGCCAACACTGACACCTAAGAGCTCGTGCGGCTAGCCAATAGATGCCAAATCCACCTCTTAAAACGTTCTTTACTGCTAGCTATGTAAAACCAGCTGGTGACTTGGTGCAATTTTCTTGCACCTCCATGCCCATTACAGCTTCTGCGTATTGTTATGAACAGGTTCCCACTGAGCTCTTAGAGCCACTGGACTCCAAGGACACAAGCAAAGCTAGTGTGACCACTGACTCAGGTTTGCCATCCTTTGTGGTCGACTCGAGCGATGACAGCATCACCTTCAAGACTCCACCTGGCACACGCAAGAAACGCAAGGTAAAGCACAGCAAACCAGCCACTACCCTTGTGGATGTGACGCCTGGCAGGCAGGCTACGTCACCCAAGAAGTCTGCCAAGCTGCTCACCTCGCCAGGATCCACGACGCGGCGTCGGGGTCCCATTGTTTCCACCCCTCAGGCTGTCTCTCCCAAGGTGAGTGGTAGCACTGTGTCACGTCAATTTGTTGTCTTAACAAAGTCGTACTTGCAGATTTAAAGGAATAGTGACAGATAAGTTCAAAGTTTTAGAAACTCCTACCGCATGCTGCTTGTATGCCAAAGGATGAAACTTACCATATTTACTCAATTCTAACGCGCGCTCGATTGTAACGTGCACCGGTTTGCCGTGACCTAAAAAAAGAAAAGTCCATTACAGTTCTGCGCATCTCATTCTTTCATGCAGGAATACAACTTTCTCTCATTTGGAACATTTACTCCCAATGCACTAAAGTTTGGATAAATAAAGAAAGGCACAGTTTCCCCCGAAAGACGAAGCATCGATTACGATACCAAATTAAACAGCTATACGAAAAGTAAAGATAGTAGCTTTATCGGCCATGTAAACATTTAAAAATTCGCTGACTCACTAAATTAACAAGCACGGTGTCACGCACGCACAAGCAAACATGAACATGTCTCACTCAATGACTGCGGAAACTCTTTTAAACGCTGGAGTGAGGAAGTGTGGTAACAGGAGCGAGGGAATTGACATTTTTGTATGGTCTCTTGCTTCGACGCAAATGAAGCGATGAGAACACAGCGCGGTGCGCCTAGATGCGTAGACTCTTGTTTACGGCGGAGATCGCTTTCAAGATAGGGGCCTCGCGGCCACCCCGTACGTAACAGCCACCAGTGTAGAACACCTCTCCTGTTTAGACCAGTCCCGCACGCAAGTTGCAAGAACTCTGAACGCCCATGATGCGGTCCGATTTCCATCCGTCTCTGCACATGTGATCATTTTCCTTTTAATTGCAACATCATGATGAACTCTGCATGCCTTTGCAGTCGGCACTTCCATGCTGATAGAGCAAACGCAGAAAACAGGAAGACGGACGGTGCACTAACCTAAGCCAAAGGAAGCATTGCCTAAGCTCACATACTACAGCACGTGGAGAAAGCTACGGCAGCTAGGCTCGAAGCGCGTATGAGGCGACCATTGTTTGAAATGCCAATGCCGATATGGTAACGCAGATTTAGGGTCGCACTCAATTCTAAAGCGCACACGATTTTTGGACCTGTTTTATCGGGAAATAAGTGCGCGTTAGATTCGAATTAATACGGTAATAAAATATTTTAATTTGATACTAAAGTACAGTAATGCCTCGTTATAATGAAATCGCTTTACTCAAATTATCATTTTATTCGTAATTTCTTCTGGTCCAGACCCAAGTGCGTGCATTTGAAGCTGCATTACCTGAAGAGCTGAACTCGCTTCAAATGAAGTGGCTAGCAGAGGCATCGCTGTTGCCGAGCGGTGGCAACCCTTTTGCGTGTGCAGTCCCTGACTGATTTTCTGGACTCCAAAAATTCGGACATGCTCGATTATTTGGTCTGCTTCGCGGCACCACCAGTCTCCCCATAGACCATAATGTATAACAACTGCCGAAAGTTCGGACACCTTGCAACCTCTCGTCTGATTTTTTGGACACTCCTTGAGCCAACTGGATTGAGTGCACCATGCATCAACTCTGATCGGTGCATGGTTTGACTTGCTGAATGCCATTTTTGTTTGGAACGGAGCCTCCTTGCTGCCCCACGAAGTGGTGCTACTGCAAACCCCCGCTCATCATCATTGTTGTTTCTGCCTGGTTCGATAGAGTGGCTCTACAGCAGTTCCAGTTTCAGCTTAGTAAGTCATGTCAAGACAATCCAGCAGCCGATTTGTTTCTTTGCGCACGACACTGTGAATAGGCCACGTTTTTCATTTGTGCGACTGATCTCGGCATGGTGGTGTTTGCTTTGTGTGCTGTGTCGAGGGTCCGGTGATCCAATGCGGCATACGGAAACATCGCGTCAAGTGTCTATTGGCGCTGACAGTGCCCGCGCTGACTATGCTGGGAAATGCCAGCAAGCAGGTGCCAGGAGGCCTGAGATTTGCTGCCTTCCGATGTGCTCCCTACTGACGTGGAAAATGTTCTGCTGAGACCTGCGCGGTGGTTGCATTGCGATTCCGGACACCGTCTCATTTGACAGTTTCACAGGGGCTGACACTGCTGTACTGACATGCGCAAAACTCGACGACGGCGAGATCATTTGTAAGGTTTCTACTTCACCGCTGGACGATTACTCTGAGTCGGAAGATTACGCACCATGTGCTACGCTGCCGTCGCTTGCGGAGGATATACAAGCAGTGACTGTGTTTTCAGCCGCCTATAGTGACCGTACGACCCTCTCCGAGATTCAGGCTTATCTGATTGCGCACAAACGGAACAGCGTGCAACAGTACATTCACGGTTTCTTCAAGCCTACTGCTGAGCCCGAATAAGTGCGTGGAAATAAAGGATTTCATTTTTTTTCTTAATCTGCTTTTTCGGACACCTGTTTATTGGGACATTTCTGCAGTCCCCGTGGGTCCGAATAAGCAGTCGGTGACTGTACAGTGTGAAATCAATACCGCCAATGAATTTGTCTTATGCAGCACAGAGCAGGCCACAAAAGTACCAAACCCACGACCAGTGACCGCCTACTAACGGGTGCCAAGCGAGTGCCGAGTGCTCCCTCCCAGATGTTTACTACGGAGCGAACAGAAGCTGTCACATTCCATGGTGCAGTGTGCCTGAACCGTTTATCTCGGTCGCAGTCACATCATTGGTGTCCCCCGTGATAGAATCCACACGAAAATAGGTTTCCTGATGCTTTGTGATGCCAGAAAACTGCAGTCTCTTAAATGCCGAAAAGTGGCCAAAAGACCACGGGCAGACTTGCGCCGTAGCATTTCGTGGGATGCGCTCAATGAGCAATGTTTTACCTCTCTAAAGAGCCTTTCTGGCGCTGAAACATGCCGAAAAACACAAAGGAAGTGTCCCTCCGATTATAAGTGCCATGTACGACCCGAGGAGCTATGCTAATTAACAAATCAGGAAGACGACTTTGGAGAAGCTGGTCTAGAAATTTGCTCGCCGCTTGCCATAATCGGCCTGCATCACAATAAAACATCAGCTCTAGCTTTATTGCACTTTTGACACTGCAAATTGACAAATAAATTGCCGAAAACATGAAAAATCTGAGTGTTGCCAGCAGCAAGTCAGGCTGTCAACATGGCGGGTCAGCACAAGCTGGTGTTTTCCCAGTGATTTTCTTGAGCCGGTCATGCTTGATTCGTGCCATCCGACTGACTTTAGACAAACGGTCTAAATGCGTGGTAGGCTCATTGAATTTTGTTTATAGACACTTATTAATGGTGCTACACAACAGTGTGCGAACTTTGACACTCAAACTGTAGAATTAGCACAGTTTCGTTGACAATGGTGCGCCGAAAAGCTCTCGTTTTGCAAACTTCACGGCTGCACACCTCTGGAAAAAATTGCCCAGTGATCATGCAAAGCCTCTACTGCAAAACAGTTATCACGATTGTGCTGTGTACCCACAATGAGTGGCCAATTGTTTTTTGAGCACAACAAACGCAACCTCAGACTCAAGCTATGGCACTTGTGGCGCTTTTCAGCGCGATACTTTCATAGTCTTCCGTGACTTCTGCACCTCCCCCCCCGCCCCACATTCGCTCTCCAGTCTGCAATCCATTTGGATGCCAGGCACACCTCTCACTCGCCTTCATGTCAACTCCTCGACTCCTTGCTGCAAGTTTCGATGTCTCTGCTCCTCAAAAGCTGCTTTCTTCCAGCCTGCCCTCCCAAGCACCGTCTTCCACCAATGGGTGCCCTTCCACGGTTCCTGCTTCTTTGTCTCCACAACTCCGATCACCTTTCTTCTGCTGCACGTGAAGTCTATGTCATGCCCACCATTGCAACCGTCGCCATCACCAGCGTGCACTGATGAGGAAAGCGAGATGCCACGACGACATTTTGAAGCTTCTGCCTTCTGCATCATCGCCACGTTCAGTCACTCAGGTGCCAACGGCGCATGCATTTGGATCCATGCTGCAGGCTATGTGATTGTGTGTTGTTCAGAGTGCTTCAGGTTAGACAGGACGCAAGCAGTACACTTCAGACAATTGCAAACGGATTCTTACAGAAACCCCAGACTTATGCACACCATGTATTCAGACATGTAGACTACAAACAGATACACATCGTGTGGCGAGGTTGTCACACTTAATCACATGTTATGGGAGTGTCAAGAGTTAACATACAAGTCGGGCAGTGCCGACCCCTCCGTCTCTTCCACCGCCAGCCTCCGCTCGTGCTGGAAGACCGCACTGCTCAGCTCGAACCTGACAGCACAACTCTGGGCCACCTAGCGAGCCGAGGAAGCCGCTGCGAGACAAGGTCTCGGAGCCGCGTCCGCAGCGGGTGCCAAGACGCACTAAAAAGACGCCGGACTCAAATCTTATTGATTTAAAAATAAAGTTTGCACTCTCGTTAGGCGTGCCTTGCATGTGCTTTTGTGGTCTATAGTGATAAATGGCTCTGTCAGCCTCCGGGTGAAAGTGTCCGACTTTGGAGCAGAAAGTTCTGTTGATAAAAGATGTGGAAAAAGGTAGCCAGCAGAAAATTGGCACAGTGAAGGAATTCGGCATACTGCCATCTACTTTATCAACTGTATTGAAAAACGAGGAAGCTGTGTTGATGGCTTTGAAAAGAGCTTCTTGGCAAAGAGAAAGAGGAATCACAATCCGAAATACCTCGAAGGGGAAGGTGCACTTATTCAGTGGCTGAAGAATGCCAGTAGTGCAAATCTCCCTGTACATGGACCTGCACTTACTGTAAAAGCCTGAGCTCTCGCCCTCCAAATGGGTCATAAAGATTTCAAGTGCAGCAATGGCTAGCTTGAGCGGCTGAAGAAAGAGCATGGTGTAACCTCCAAGTTGATTATTGGCGAAAGTGCAGTCGTGACACTAGAGAATTTTAGTGTGTCCGGTATTCCGGCAAGCACGGGCGGTTTGCTGGTTTAACGGGGGCGTAATTTTGAGCAGCCAGATTGTTGGTGCCAGCTGGTGGCTCAAAGCTCAACCACACAAACACAAAGCTAATTATTTACTTATGTACACTCGCATAATGATATCACTTTTTTCTCAAAAAATATTGACGCAAATTCAGGGGTGCGTTCATTACATAGGTTAAATTTCCCGGAAAAAAAATTCATCCCGTGTTTGCTGTGGGATGTCAACAGGTGAACAAATAGGCGGAGCAAACCGAATGCGCCGAACGCGATTTTTTTTCTTCTCGTGAGTACATTATGTGCATTGAAACAGTTTCTTCCATATCAGTAATTAATAATATTGTTAATATCAGCAAGTTTGCGGCAATAAAGTAGCCATGTCCACTTTGAGGGGACAGAAACAGATGGGCGCGCTTAGCTGCCAGTGACATAGAAACACATGGCGGCATGCTGCGGAAACTGCGGCATTTGTCTTCACTGCTATCCTAATACGGCACGTTTCCGCTAAGAGTGGGAAATATCTTAGCTGTGTTATAAGCGTCGGCGTATGAACAGGGTACACTTCTAACGTATTAATGTAAACGTACTCATATCGTTGCCGCTCGCGGTTTGTTGTGTGCCCACGAGTGCAGACGAGAAGAATCGAAAGGCGCCTTTATTGTTGTTGTTGTTGTTGACCATAACCATTATAAAGCCTACACATATTAAAGGCAAGCTTGGTTGTAGCCTTTTTTTTGTAATGGAAATGCGGAAAGTGCTGAAAGGAATGAAATGGGGCTTTTGCTTTTAAGAATGTTTGGTGTGTGCAGACTGATTGGATTGTCTTGAAGAGTCGTTCGCGTAGCATTTGACAGATGGTAAGCGCGAACATTATTAGCTAGGCTTGGCACACGACATATCGCTGCAGCAGGTTCTGGGTGCGATCATTACACGGGAAATTTAAAAAAAATCGAATTTCGATGACAAAATTCAGGGGTACGATCATTATGTGAGTAAATACGGCATATTCTACTTAGCTGCTGGTGTAAATTTTCGACAGCAGCGTAATCGTGTTCACAATTATGCCGCTGCCAAAAATTTGCGCCAGCAACGAAGCAGGATATAGTGGGTTACTGCAGTTTTAGCTCTGTCTTTGTCTGGTTGAACTCTACGCCACCAGGTGGCTGCACCGCTCCAGCCGCTCATGTTTGTGCCCCTGCAAATCCGGCAATCCTCCCAAACTGCCCCCGTTTGCCGGAATAGCAGACAGGCTAAAAGTCTCTACTGTACACGTATGGCGCCAACATCGGCTCCAAGCTCTACTTGAAAAGTATGAGGACAAAGACAACCTAGATGAGGCTGCATTTCTAGAAGATGCTACCAAATCGCACGTTTACTGCCGCTGGCGGATCATTGTCCGGAGAAAAGCAGAGCAAGGAGCATGTCATGGTGCTGTTTGGTGCCAATGCAACAGGCGAGGATAAGCTTCCCTTGTTGATACTGGGGCAGGTGGTGAAGCCTCGGTGCTTCCGAAATGCAACTATTCCCAATGAATGCATCTACAGAAGTAACAAGCGAGCATGGATGACTGCTGTTTTTGAAGACTACGTGCGCGTTCTAGATAGACAGTTCAACCCAAAGAATCGGCAGTCTTTTCGTAGTTGATAATTGTCCGAGCCACATAAAGTTCGACAACCTCAAGGCATCGCTCTGGAATTTTTGCCTGCAAACACCACTGCGATACTGCAACTGATGGATCAGAGCATCATTAAGACCAACCGGAAGCTGTGCCGCCAGACTCTTTCGCAGCGCATGCTCACAGTGTATGACGCCAGCAAAAGGTACAACATCGATTCGTTTGGTGTGATCCATCTGCTAAACTTTTCATGGAAAAGATTCGCACCTTCGAAGGTCGCCAACTGCTTTGTGCACACCGGCTTTTCCCACGCCGTCATCAGTGACCCTGACAATGACCAGCCTAACGATGACTGGACTTGCAGTGAGCTGTACGAGGCTGTTCATAAAATTGCTGGCCATGAGGTAGAAGGCAACTTTGAGACATTCGCGTTGGCTGACGATGCTGCTCCCGTGGTCGCCCCAGCGACGGATGCGCAGATAATTGACACTGTTGGGAGCTCCGACGAGGACAAAGAGCCACGTGAAGTGCCAACTATGGTGTAGACGCAAGAGTAACTATGCCTGCTGCGAAATAAGATTAACTGCATGGGCGGCGACCACAGCCGTGTGCACTGCTTTGGCAAAGTAAAGCAGGAGTTGCTTGCACCAGTTAAGAACTTGAAAGAGCCAAAGCTCACTGCCTTTTTTGGACCTGAATAAAGTTTTGCTTAACTGAATATATTGTATTTTGACTTCCTCGCAGTTTTAATGCAATTAAAGCTCGACTGCTTTAGCTTTTGTCGAGTGGTCGCTTATATCGAATTACCACTTATAATAAATTTTTTTGCATTCCCTCTGACTTTGTTATAACGAGGGTTTACTGTAAGTCTCAAAATGACAGGCCTGGCATGAGATCTGGCAACTTGGCAATATTACTGTGATGTTGATGTATAGCAAAACTTGCTAACACCAAGTAGCAATAAATCTTAGCATGATGATGTTGCTGATAAAAAAAAAAATAGAAAAGAACTGTGCATGTCTTTTCCGGCTGTGTTCATGTGTGGTATCCACATGACGTCATAATTTTTTCACCTAACGAGTACTGAAGCTGGTTTGTACAAACAAATGTTGCAGTAAATTGCTTAAGGAGCTGTGGCACTTGCCAGTTCTCTGAATACACCGACGAAAACCACAGCTCAAGTGCACCGAAACATTGAAATGTGGAGCAAGGCACAGCTTTTGAAGACCGCTGAAACCTGCAGTTTGCAGACGCTTTTTTGTAAGCAACACTGTGCATCACAGCGGCACGCGTAGCACCAAGACGGAGCATGTGAAACGAAGCTGCATCTGTGTACCGCGGTGCCACTCAGCCGCCAAGACCACCACCGTGCCGTTGCTTGCATGTGAAATAGGGTTAAGTTGCAGCTCCTGTTTCTTTCAATTTATGTATAACCTTGAGTGAAATCTTGCAGATTTTCCCTGGGATGTTGCTGACACTTCTATAACAGATGCACTTTCCATTTTCACTTTGCTCATTGCAGGTTGGGTTGACAAAGGCTCCCGTACTGAAGACGACACCAGTCTCAAAAAGAAAACGCAAAGCCACGACTGCCAAGACATAAATACTTTCCTTTCTAGGAAGCAGCTGTCTAAACTTAAAAGGATTAGTAAAAAAGGAAGAAAAAAGTGAAAGATTCTAACTTCTAATCCTAGTTGTGGTTGATTCATTATAGTATCATAAAGAGATAATTCTTGGACCCATCACCATGTGCCAAGAAAATGGGACATCTTTTTAAGTCTTTTACAATCTATTCTTGCCTAAATAAGGCCACTTAGTTCTTGGTTATTAATTTTTTGAACATGGCCCGTATACAAGTAAAAGGCAGTATGTTTGTCTGTTTTGAAAAGCAGATGTGCTTGCCTCCGTATGCAACAACCTTGAAAAGCACTTACTTTAGCTGCATTTCCTACCTCATTCGTTGTCACTGGCAAATAGCTGCAAAGCTAAAGCATCGAGAGTCTGGTTCATAGCAACCAGACTGTTTATAGGTGAAGCTGACCTCGGATATAGGCTTGTCACACTGCATGTAAGGCACTAGCTAACACTTCCAGGCCTAATTATGTACACATACACAAATACCCAGAAAAGTTAAATGGATGACGGTTGCTGGGGTAGCATAATGGTAAAGCGCTAGACGTATAATGCTGTAGATGTGGGTTGAGCTTTCACCTGCAGCAAGTTGTCGTTTCATCTGCTTACATTACCCTTTTCCTTACTATTTCTGCATTTCCATTAAAACAAAAACAGTTCATTTCTCGTATGCTTTCTCCAGCTTAATGTCTGTTGGTTCATCTGGTTGTAACTAACCAAGAACTGAGCCCCACAGTTTCCTTTATTCTCACTCATTGCATGTAGGATTGCATCGCAAGAAACCTGCCACACTTTTCAATTGAAACAAAAATGGAATGGGGCTGTCAGTAACACCCGCACATGTTTCAGGTGGTGTGCCAGTAAAGTAATCTCAGGGTGGTGGGCAGTGGCAGTCTCTGCCTAGAGAACGAGGCATATGTTGGATGGTTGCTTCTGCACAGGAGGAAAACTCAGTAGGATACAGCATGGGGCTCTGCGATACAAATTTCATGATGACGCCTGATGCCCTGTCCTCAGGCTTCCTGCTATCAGAAGAAACGGAACAAATGTAAGGAGAGCCCAATAAGCATCTGTGTGCTGTGCTGTTGCTGCACAGGCGTGGATGACAACATGCTTCACAAAATCCTATACAAAAGCAGTGTTTATCATGCTAGAACAGCCTAGAGGATGTTTAATTGCATTTGAATATGAAAGAAAAAATTGGCTGAAGGCTTAGCTTGGTTAAGCCTGGAAGATTGCGAAAGCAATACCCTTGGCTGCGCCTTGGTTCGGCTGATGGTGTGGACATGGTTGCCCTTTGTTAAACTTATGGCTATACATCATCCGACATAGCGCAAGGCAGCACGCCGATCACTGCGAGGAGCTGATCTGTAGCCCCATTTATCCTCCTATCGTGACATCACACCAGCGAGCGCCCTCTCTCGGTAGCGCCGCAGCAGCGGCGCGCAAGGCTTCACCTCCACCATCGATGCCGCGAGCTGGGGCCCCATCTCTCGGTCTGGCGTGACATCACACGGTCACGTGATGCGCAGCTGTGTAAGGAGGCGCCACAACCACCGATGGGCCGAAAGTGCGAGCAGTATTGCTTTCGCAATAAAAATTTGCCATAGTGGAAGGCGGTTAAACAAAGTTGGTCAAGCGATAGCACAGTTTGACTTGCTTTGGGAAAGGACACAAACGCCTGCTTGGTACCATCGGCAACTGCCGCATCAACAATTGCACCACAAAACAACACACAGACTGCTCACCGTGCCAGCAGCAGCAGCAAACGAATTGACCTTCATGCTACATTTCGCTTTAGAGTGAACTGAGCATTGAAAGCACAGCGCATACGAAGCTACCAGCACTCAGCGTACTTTGTACATGTCGCAGATTGCTTTTAAGATGAGGCACTTTGTCCACGTTGCAGAGCGCTTGCAAGATATGGGCGCCCACGCAGCGTATGTAGCAGCTGCCGGTAGTGGCAGGCTAAGTCCCAGTTTCACCTTGGCTGAGCTTGAAAATTGGATTTATGGAACCAGGTGTTTTCTGGGTTTGTACCTTGAGAAGTAGAGCTGTCACTTTAAAATGCAGCCTGGCAGATCGTACCATCTTGAGATTGCTACACAGTGAGGATTTCTCTGCTGTGGAAAAGTATAGATGGCATCTATGATCTTCTGTTCTTTAGCAGTTTAAGTTGAAGGTTGCAATTTCCCCCATGTGTAAGTCATTTCTTGACACATGACAAATGGTAACAGATTCTTAGGAGTGTAAGCTGTCAATCTGACTTCATTTCATTGCTTTCATATGATTTGTTTTTGGAATGCATCCAATTTATGAAGGAACCAAGGAACCAAACATACCAGCCTTCTGCTCACTAGCAAAACACCACAGATGCCATGGTGCTAGAATGTATCTTAATGATAAAGAGCAGCTGACTGATGTGAAAGACAAATACAGTGTCGTGATTTGTGATCAGAAATTAAGTTCTTGGAACACAACTCAAATCGCTGCCTTGGGACATAAACCATTGGTGTGAAAGCGAAAAGGACAGTCTATAAGGCATTCATGCAACATGTCCACGTGAAGCAGCTGGACCTACCAAGTTATTGGCTGATTTCATGATCATGCGAATATGTCAGAAATGCATAATTGCTCATTATTAGTTAAATAAATGAAGCTTGTATATGCTGTAATCTCAAAAAAGACAAAGATCATTTCATCTTTGCACTGTCAGTCTGCACAAAACAGTTGCAGATGGCCTCTGAGATAGCAGCGGCGTGCTGCAAAGCGTAGTCTACCGCAGCTGCCGTGCCGAGTCCTTTTGCTGCCGAGACACTCAACTTTTTGGGTGGGGCTCTGCCCACTTTGTTTCTCCTGTGTAATTTGCAGCATGCTAGCAGAGACGAAAAGAGAGCGAAAGCTGCATATCATTGCAATAATTCTACTTACTCTTGAAGGATTTGAGAAATTTTTGCAGCATGAGATTCGTGGGATGACAGCCTCTAATAGTGAGGCTATTCTTTGATTAGTTAGATTTGGCAGTGACGCAGACCTGTCTGTATACCCTTATAAAAGAATCTTCTTTTCTGTACAGCCTTCAACAAACCCATGCAAGTTCCATTATTTCAAAAGGCTAAAACTTAGATGCTATCACATACCTACTAGGTAAAACCATTTTATGGTTTGGTGTATGGTTCATAGAGATCGATTATATAATGGCCATGCGGCACTGCACCCACAAAGGAGCGACCAAAGTTGTTTTTCTTCCATAGTATAGTTGTACTATTTTGTAAAGAACCTTTATTGATGGCTTGTAACAAGTAAATGTATGCTAAACTTAATATTTCTTGTAGTTCTAAATAAATATTTATTTCGGAATCACATACATATCTGGATACGTAAGTGCCTGCATTTTACATCACATAAAGGGCAGCCTTGGTTGCACAAAAATTAACAATGAAATATGTGTCAGAACGGAGTTGAGGTTACTTGAAGTTGTTTGAATCTTGCCTGTGGTGGGAATCATTCGCCAACTACAGGAGGCTTTGAGCCTTTATCCAATGTTTCCTGTCGGATAGTATGCCCCAGCAGAAGGCCCGCAGGGCTTTCTTAATTTGTTGAACTGGTTCGAAATGGTTCCTCCAAAAAGTTCTGGTTTGGTTTGGTTCTAAGATGATGTAAAACACATTCGGCAGGACGCTTATCACGATGACTATCAACGGTAACGCATTTAGCATTGAATCAATGCAGCAACAGAACCTGTTGCCACCGACGAAACAAGTGATGTACGAAACGTGTACTGCAGTAGGACTCCTCTTTTGCGCTTACCTAAGTGCATCTTTGATCACCACCACAAATCCTGCGACTGGTCTCTGAAATGCATGGCACGCTGGTGCGGACGCTTAGAAACGAATCAGGTGGCAACCGGGCTCCTTTATTTTGCTTTACATGCTGTGCCATCTAGTGGTGCTGCTGAGAAGACAGTGCTGAGACGGCCTCAGACGAAAAGTGTGACACACTAGTGCATGCAAACGCTGAGAATTGTATCCTCACTTGGCCGCACACCCAGTGGCACATACTTGATGACCGATGTTGGTAAGAGGTTCATTGAAGAGGGCCACATACTCAGTGCCATAGAGTTTCTAAATAAATACTCTAAAGGAAAATGTGGTGCTAGTGTCTACGGGGGTTCTCCTGAGCGTTGCCTCAACCTACATGGGACTGATGGGAAGTACAGGCTTCGGATTGACTTCGATCTTTAGATTAGCGGCGCTTGCTTGCGGCGCAGTAAACGAAGCTGTATTCAAATATTATTGCGTAAAATCTCATCTTATTTCTGCAGTGTCTTATATAATGCACAATATGCTACAAAAACTTTGTTATGACATTGAGATTGAAGCATGGCTTACACCAGGACACACCAGGGTATGCATTCTTGTGCAATTATGTTCCCGATTTAATGCCAGAGAATAATTATTTATTTATTTTTACAACAGCAATAACAACCATGCGTGTAGTACTTAATAAAAAATACTCATCAAGTATTTATGGAAATAAAAGTTTTGTATTGTGAGAAAGTGTTGCGCCCTTGAGAGGAATGCTACAAGTGTTGTCTGCTACGACGACGCCTGCTCACTGTGATCGCGAGACTTTTCTCGCAGACGACAGGCACTTGCGAACTCTCTCGCTCTTTCGAAATGCTGCCCTGGCTTTCACAATTGCTGAACATCTTCAAGTACTTCTAAGCACATCTGCTGCACTGCTAGCAGGGATGCTTCAGGCCTCCTACGAGTATGCTTCATGTTATTTTGTGTTGACATACCGCTTCCAAAGCGTTACGGTGTGGCTTCGCACTTACCCATTTTGCGACACTAGACTACAGCCAGAAAGCAGCAACCTTTCCTACCACAAGTAAGTTTTGTGTTCTCAGAGTCCTAAAACACGCATTTCAAACACACAGTTCCAGAGGCAAGAACTGCGTCACCTACAAGCAGACCAAGGCCTCCCTTCTCCGACTAATGTTACTGATGTATATGTGGACGGCGTCGCTGCACTTGCCCTCGTTGACGCTGGTGCTGCAGTATCAGTTATCAGTGTGGAACTTTGCTGTTCGCTCAGAAAAGTTAAGACGCCACTGTCAAACGTGTCACTTTCACTTGTACAGCCAGCGCAGACTGCATCACGCCTGCAGCTGCATGTACTGCTCGCATTGTGATCAACGGCCTCCTCTAAATCGTCGAATTTTTGGTGCTATGTTGTTCCCACGATCTTATTTCGGGCTGGGACTTCCTTTCTGCTAATAAGGCCGTGCTAAAGTGGAAATTAAAATGTTGTGTCATGCCCCACTCATTGGCGCTCGTGAACCTGAAGATAACGTATTTGTTGCTGAAGACGTTACAATTCCACCGCACTCATCTGACCTTGGACAGCGTCATGCAACATTGTTGCTGATGCCAGCGCACTTTTTACGCCATCTGCAATTTTTGCTCGTTGCAAATGTTCCCCACTGCCTTGCGCTTTTTCGGATGTTCATGCCGGCGTCAGCAGACTGCTTGTCGCCAACCGATTGTCCTGTCCTCTCACTTTGCTTCGTGGGGAGTGTGTTGGTCGTGTCCAGTGTGTCGACTCTGCTGCCATCATTGACATGCCAACTGGTTCCATTGGCACTAATGAGGTCGCCGGAGGGACCTGTAACCCCGTGCAGGAGCCGACACGTTGACTTTCTCAACGCACCCAGCGTCTACGCCTTCTCAACAAGTTCCGTTCGTCTTTCGACTGCCCGCATGTTCCCTTGGGCCTCACGTCAACTGTTTGTCATCGCAGCGACACAGGTACCAGTGTGTCACTGCGACAAAGACCATATCGTGTATCCGCGACAGAGTGCCGTGTAATCGATGACCAAGTAGCTGACATGCTCAAGTGCGGCATCATTCAGCCTTCGGATAGCCCCTGGGCATCTCCTGTTCTTGTTAAGAAAAAGGATGGATCGATTCGATTCTGTGAGAATTACCGTTGTCTTAACAAAATAACGCGTAAACATGTTTACCCTCTTCCTAGAATTGACGACGCCCTTGACTGTCTCCAAGGCACGGAGTTCTTCTCCTCTATCGACTTACCCAGCAGCTATTGGCAAGTCCCCATGGCACCCAAAGACCAACCTAAAATGGCCTTTGTAACACCAGATGGCCTATATGTATTTCGTGTCATGCCTTTCGGGCTTTGCAACGCCTCCACAACATTTGAGCGTGTGATGGACAACCTGTTGCGTGCTCTCAAGTGGTAAACGTTCCTGTGCTACTTAGGTGATGTGGTTATTTTTTGACCCGATTTGCCCACCCATCTCTGTAGGCTGGAGAAAGTTTTAGAGTGCCTAACTGCCACTGGCCTTAGATCAACCTGAAGAAATGCTACTTTGGTGCAAGTCAACTCGCCATCCTTGGCCATGTAGTATCTAAACATGGTATTCTTCCTGATGCCACCAAGCTCCGTGCAGTTGCTGATTTTCCCAAACCTTCCTCCGTAAGGGAACTTCGCAGCTTCCTTGGCCTGTGTTCTTACTTTCGCCGTTTCATTCGGGATTTTGCGTCCATCACCGCTCCCATGAGTCGGCTTCTATGGAGCGATTTGAATGATTACGCCAGGTCATCCGCTTGTGATAATGCCTTCGAAGAGTTGCGTTGTCTACTGACCTCGCCACCTATACTGCATTACTTCGACCCGACAGCTCCGACTGAAGTACATACCGACGCCAGCGGCGTTGAACTCGGGGCTATGCCCGCGCAGATCTGGATTCGACGAGTACGTCGTTGCATACACAAGCCGCACCCTCACCAAAGCTGAGAAAAATTACTCCGTTACGAAGAAGGAATGTTTGGCCATAATCTAGGCACTTGGTAAATTTTGACCCTACCTCTATGGCCGCCCCTTCGACGTGATTACAGACCACCATGCACTTTGTTGGCTGTCCACGTTGAAGGACCCTTCAGGTTGATTAGCTCGCTGGGCTTTGCGGTTGCAAGATTTCAACGTGCGCATTGTCTACAGGTCTGGCCGCCGCCACACCAATGCCGACGCGCTTTCCCGTTCATCCGTGTCAACCAAAAGCGATGCCTGCCTTTCTGCCATTGACCAAGCGCTTTCTTTCCCAGCAGGCTGCGACATGGCTTCGGAGCAACGCAAGGACGCCTGGATTAGTGCTCATATCCGCTTACTTTCAAGCCCGTCGACTCTTCCTTCACCTTCTCGAACTCGTGCCTCCCGGATGACTGGCGATGTGGCTGCAGTGCCGGGCATTCCTCTTCACTACAGAGCACATAAACGAGCAATGCATAATGAAGCTCTCAATAAAATTCTATTGTCAAGCCACTAGAAGTACAACTGTATATGTCTTGTGTCAGTAGTGCCTTCTTTTTCCTATTCTGAAGTTTCATAAAGCACTTAATGCCACAGCACCAACCTAACACAATTAACAAACCAAAGTCCAAACGGTCACAACGTGTTCTTTCAACGTTTGTGATGCCGTTGCTTGCTTGTCAGGGCTTCGACACCACACTGCGACGTAAACATCGTCCGAACTGCTGGCCCAGCGTGCTATCGCCACTTCGAGCAACAGAACAAAGGCAGAGAGCTTCGCGTTGCACCGTCCCACTGTAGGTTATAGCAATAGCGCTTAGAGCAAAACCAATATTACCAAAAACTACTTGTAGACTAGTTTGCCAGTCAACAGAATGCCAATCCGTAGCCTGTACTTTCCCTCATTCCCATAATGGTTGAACAATCGCAGCGCCAAATTTCCCTCCAGTTATACTAATGTGAAACTCTATGCTCAGTGCAGTCACGGCCCAGCTCGCTAAAGCGTTGGAATAAAGGATGTTAATTGAAAAACAGCACAAAGCCAGTGCATTTGTAGCATAGCCTGCTTAAGCATCGGGTTGCTTCCGCTGGGTTCGATTCCACTCAGCATCGTATGTACTTAAGGGACCCTTTCGTCATTGTAGAGCAGCACATTTCCATGGGCACATGCCTAGTTACCCAAGTAGCTCTTAAAGACGTCAATTGAGGAGAAGCACATACCTACTGGCAGGCATCAAAGAGGTTCAGTGAAGACCAGCACAGACTGAGTAGCACATACCCAGTACTCCAAGTTGGCATCGAAGAGTTTCATTGAACAGCCGTACCATCCCAGTTCCACATCTGCAGTGACCTATGTCAGCATGGAAGATGTTCATTGAAGAGCAGCACATTTGTACAGATTTCCACATACTCAATGACCCAAGTTAGTAAAAGAGTTGGTTTTGGATCCTGTTGCCTTTGCAGAGCAACCCAATGTGCTATCCATTCAACCATGGGCTACCCAGTGACCCAGGTAGGAAAGAAAATGGTTAGATGCATATATACAAACCCAGCCCTTGGAACATACCCTAAGAATCCTAACGCATTAATAATTTGGTACAAGTGTAGCTGAAAATGATTCTACTCCAGTTTTGAGCTAGGTTCCAGTTCAGCTCATCATCCTGATTATCACTAAGAAGAATTAGAGTTAGCTTGGTAGATATGGGACAGATAACCAGTTGTCTAGTAGAGTAACACAATGGGTGCCAAGGGTAAGAAGTGCAGTCAGAGGTGGCAGATAATTATATGGGACAAGAAGACCAGGAACATTGCAACAATATAGCGTGGGTTCACTATACACATGACAAAAAATGCCTGGGTGTGCCATCGTCCTGCAGTGGGCCTTACTAGGCTAACTGAATTCAGCAGAAACGCGTAGGCCATGCTAAAGGCAATAATCGGAAACATTACTTGTGCATAAATATGCTAAACGTAATAACTATTAAGAAACATATTGGCATGTTGAAATATTGTAATGTCATGGCCTCAGTATTGTGCAAATGCCCCTTACTATTTCGTGTTTTCTCTTGTTTGGATAAGTTTACCAACACTTCTCTTGTAGCATTGGCCTTTCTCATTCTGCAGGCTTGGGAGATGAGAAGCTTAACAGCTGACTTTTAACAAATACTTTTTATTTCAGGATCGGCTGTACTTGTATACGTACACAAGACCGCATGCTCAGTGACCTCGGTGCCCTATATTATACTACTATGAATGAAAAAGAATTTCTATAACAAAGGCAAAACCAAAAAAAAAAAACTGGTAGTTCTTTGCATATGTAATCACCCCTCAATGAATGTGCAAGTAATCAAGTAATCTGACGGACAATGACAAATGAAGATTGACTGACGCATTGATCAGCGGCAGAGAGGATGCGCTCGGCTTCTATGATTAATCCAGAATATAAATATATAAATATTCCAAAAAAATAAAAAGTTCAAGACAAACACTGCAATTCTAAAAATCCTACGGAAACGCTTGCTTTGCATAAAAAATCTCATGGCGCCGTACATTCTGTTACCATTCTTGACACATCCAAGATCCTCATTGTGCGGAAGGCAATACAATTCCTTGACAACAGCTGCGGAGGCTTCAAGGCACCTGTCAGCGTGACACTTCCCAAAATTAAGGAACTCGTCAGAACTTTTTGTAAAGGTTACGAAAATCTAGAAGGTTTAGCTTTGAAAGCAGATAAAAAGCGGACTGCTTCTGCAAGTGCCCCTTCCTGAAATTATCTTGGAATGGAATGTCATCTTTGTGCGTCTTAGCACTAAAAATGCATTCAGGCATTGGTCAGATTTCGGAATACTTTTACAGGCTCAATTTGTTGCTAAGTTCAATTGCTTCTGCTGCTAGTGAAACATCTTTGTGTTCATTTAGTTCCGCCTATACATATTGTAGGCGTGAGTAAATGTGAAAGTGCAAGATTAATCATATAAGCCGAGTCATTTGGCCGTATATGCAGAAGAACGGCATTTGCATAGGTCCGTGGCCCGGCTCCTGTTCTTTGTAACCACTATTTAGTGCAGTTAAGTAGGAACATGTGTGAACGCCTGACGGGATCTCCAGTTTGCATGAATGCTTTTAGATTTGTCGGTTCTAGTGTTTCTTGACTGCCCTAGTCGAAGTTTTCAAAAAGTCGAAGTTTCACCCGAAAGGTGAAGCATTGTTTGCGATACCAAATTAGTAGACAGCTAGGATAGCAGTTTTATCTGCCATGTAAACTCGTAAACATTGGCTTGCTAACTAAATTAAGCATGGTGTCACGCGGGCGTAAATATATGAACACACCTCGCTCGATGACCGCGGATACTCGCTGTCAAAATACTGGCTTGAGGAAGAGCGGCAATAGCAGCGAGAGAATTGACCTTCGTGCTGCCTCTCGCTTCAACGCGAAGCAGCGAGAACACAGCACACGAAACTATCAGCCCTCGGCGCACCTAGTCTGTGCTCATCACAGATCGCTTTCAAGATAGGGCCCGCGCGCCGCGCCATACCAATGCCTCCTAAAAAGCAGGCCTGTACACTCGGCTTTATGACGTCAGGCTGCTTGGAACGAAATTGCCATTGCCAAGCCCGGCGTGAAGAAAGCGGTGACGTCAAAATCACCGCGGCTTATTCGGGAGCGTTCCCACTAGATTTTATGGCAGTCGGGTGAAGTAGCATGACATCACGAATCGAAGTGCACCGGCCTTGTGCTGTCAAGGAGGCGTTGGTCATACGCTACCGCCGCCGGAGTATAACGGCCCCGACCGGTGCCTTATGCGCGGCGGAAGACGGCGCGCTACCTCCCCGCATTTCTCCCTTGCGCGCGCGAGATCAATCCACCGTCCTAGAATTCCACCTCGCACGCTTTCATTCGCACCGACAGCATACGGAGCGCGGCCACGGTGTTATCGCACTTGGACTTTATACGGAACGTCGCGGCTACGACGACGACGGGAATGCGCCTGCGGTGTTCATATAATCGGTATCGCAATAAAAAGATTTCGAAGATGTTTTTACTATTGTTCGCGAGTGTTTGGGCGCCTTTGACGTGACTTCTGAATTACCTATCGATAATATAGTCTTTGGCTCCTTGACGTTCAGTTTGTTTTAACTGACAATCTAACTTGCTGGTCTTGCAACCTGCGAGCTCACATTCTCCAATTTCATTGAACTTAACGTTGGTGAAGAGGGGCATAACCACCGTGTTCTAAAGATTCAATCAAATTATGCCCACACTTAATGAGAGGGAGCTTCCAGCAACAGACCGCGCGTCTTAAAGGGCCCCCCTCACCAGGCCACCTAGCAAATTTTGGTTATAGGCTGGAAATGCGAAAACAGCCATGTACCTAGATTTAGGTGCACGTTAAAGAACCCCAGGTGGTCGAAATTTCCGGAGTCCTCCACTACTGCGGGCCTCATAATCAGAAAGTGGTCTTTGCACGTAAAACCCCATAATTATTTTTGAAGTTACGTGTTTTTGAAGAGTGTTGTACAGCAAATTTTTTCAAGTTAGTTCATTAATAGCAGAGATAGAAATATTAGAAGTGCCGCGAACCCATGATTTCAAGAGGCGGGCGTTACCGCCTACAAGACACTCTCCATTTGCCCCGTCTAGCCTCCGCAAGTGAGATTCCTTCCCTGCGTTCTCCCATACCGGAGCCGGAGAATCGCGACGAACAAGTCACGGGCCTCACATTTTTTTCTTCTTTTTTTGCGTTTTTGCTGAGTGGTGCACTTCCGGTAACGGTTTTGCGCGCAAGCTGTTGCGTTTGTTTCGTTTCCCGCACCGGTCGATTTGGCGCGCTATGCACGAGAAGACTAGAGTTACAGTATATGCTACCAAAGGTACCTTTGGCAGCATATACAGTAACTCTAGAGAAGACTAAAGCTTTCTAGAACACATGGCCGGCACCAGAGGAAAATCCTAGTGCGCTCGTGTGACGGCGCCAGCGCTCCCGAAGGCTGCAGTGCCACTGCGGTCAGGTCGAGCATACTTTCTGTGTCTTATCTTGGTGATTATCTTGGTGAACATTTTACATAATACTGGAAGTAAGCTAATGGGCCTATAATTTTTCAGTTCTTTAACGTCGCCCTTTTTGTAGATTAGTATAATGTTGGTATTCTTCCAGTTCTCTGGGCCCCTTGAAATCGACAGGCAGTTCGTATAAAGGGAATGCCAGTTCTTCAAGCATTATGTCTCCTCCATGTTTGAATAAATCGACTGTTATTCCACCTTCCCCGGCCGCCTTTTCCCGTTTCTTGTTTCCTCGTCTTGCAAGGCCCTTCTAACTTCATCGCTAATTATAGAAGGAGCCTCTGTAGCCTGTTCATTACTACTTCGAATGGAGCTATCGTGGCTGCTCTGAGTACTGTACAGGTCAGTATAGAATTATTCCGCTGCTTTTACTGTATCTTCGAGATTGATGATGAAATTACCCTGATCATGTTTCAGTGTATATATCTTCGTTGGTTCTATGCCAAGTTTCCTTCTCACTGATTTCATGCTGCGTCCATTTTTTACTGCCTGCTCAGTCTTTCTCACGTTATAATTTCGAATATCGCTTATTTTCTCCTTGTTGGTCAGTTTTCACAGTTCCGCGATTTCTTTCTGATCTCATGAGTCGGGCACTTTCATTCTTTGTCGTTTCTTTATTATGTCCTTTGTTATGTGGGAGAGCTGACCTACTGGTTGCCTTAGTACTTTACCTCCCACTTCAGTTGCTGCTTCTGAAGCCAGCCTAGTTACGGTTTCATTCTTTACCTCTATGTCATCTCTATCTCTCTGTTCTAAGGCTACAAATTTGTTTCCAAGTGCCAGCCTGAATTGGTCTGCTTTTACGTTTACTGCATCTAGGTTAGCCTCTTTCTTCTTGACCAATTTTACGCTTTCTCTCTTCAAATTGAGGTCAACCCTAAGCGTTACTAAAATATATGATCATGGCACCTTACCGTACCGAACACTTCTACATCCTGCTGGGATCGGCAGAAAGTATGAAATCTATTTCGTTTCTTGTTTCACCATTAGGGCTTTTCCAGGTCCACTTTCTGTTGCTACGCTTCCTGAAGAAGGTATTCATTATTCGCAGCTTATTACTTTCCGCGAATCCTACCAACATCTTTCCTTGAGTGTTCATAGAATCGACGCAGTAGTTGCCAATTGTTCACCAACCTGCTTTTCCCCCACTTTTGCGTTGAAGTTCATGCGCTCTGTTTGTTTGAAAGCTTGTTTGGCGAATAATGAGAGCTGGAAAGAGTGTGGCGACGGCACTTGTACACGTGGCCTGCGCTTCTGTGATAACATCACGGCCGTCGGAGGTTCCGGCGTTGCTGCAGCAGCGGTTGCGGCAGGCGGCATGGGAGGGGCGATGACCGTGGCGGGGCTTGTGCCGGTGTAGTGTGGTGCCGTATGAAAAAAAAAAACAATTTCATAATGTGTGCAGCCTATAAACAGCTTCGCTGGTAATCCGTCCGCGTATGAATGTAGCAGCCCCGCGATTTTTTTTAGATCGCAGTTAACCTGCCTGCATAAGCGCGACAGCTCATCTGGCGCCGAAAGTACGATATCAACCCAGCATGCCGACCGACTTTCTTGAGATTATGGGACAAGAAAGCAGCACGATGTACTAGAAATGTACTCTTGGGAATCACACTTCTAATGCATTGGGCTCCTTTCTCTTCATATCAGACCTTAGTCTGATTGCCACCCTCGTCGCATCTTCTCTGTGCCCCCCCCCCCTCCCCCGTGCTCGGATTTTTACATTCTGCATCCGCCACAAGCAACTGCACCCTGACGTTGACCCTCTTCGCAGGCTCTTGCCTTCCCTTAACCATGAGACTGGGTTGTGCAAGCTTGTACCGCGAGCTCCTTGTCCTGCGTGTGGAGAGTCCCGCCAATGCCTATAGGAATGTGGCACGCTGGCGACAGACCTCTAAAGCCATGGACCAGCACACCGATCATCTGTGGCAGCGAACGCTGATGTGTCTTTGTGCTTACCTGCCCAAAATGAGTGAGCAGCGCGCCCATATTGCATACGCTGGATGGTGTAAATGTGTGAACCTTCCCGTACAGGAACGAATCGCTCACTTATAGAACCGTAGTGCGGCCCATCTTGGATTATGGGTGTGTTATTGGGAATCCATATCTGAAATCCGACATAAAAAAACTCTAATCCGTCCAAAAAAAGCTATTCGATTTATATAGCGGCGTTACAACAAGGACATCTCCCCCTCTTCTAACCTTCCCGGCTTTAACCCCTCTTCGCTAGTTGAGCGGCGTAATGTAGAAAGTCTTTAACTGTTTTACACCACTGTTAACTCTGAACGTTGCTCACCCTTGGAATACATTAAGTTTGCTAAAGCGTCCAACACACGGAATTTTCACCCACTAAATATAACACCCCAGTACGCCTGCACTGACAAATTCAAATATAATTTTTTTCCCCGATTCATTGAATTGTGGAACCAGCTTCCCCCTAACATACGAAAACTGACACCTGATAATTTTGTTAAAGCAATCACTGGCTCATGCCCATGATTCCTAGGACCATGTATTATATACCATGTTTATATGCATATATGTAGGTATTGAGACCATTTTTTTTCATTTTCATATTTTGTTCACTAGTGGCTTGCTGTGTGCCTTGTACCTTTGACTTGTGTGCCCCCTTTTGCTGTGTGTGTGGCACCCTACATTTGGTACCCCACTCCTGCGATAACACTCTTAGGGTTGTAGTATGTATAAGTAAAATAAATTGATAAAAGCGTTAGCCAAGGCCTCAAATTTGTCTAGGAGCCGCGCAAGAGTGCCTCGTATCCGTTGTCGCTTGAAAGGCAAGTGTCGTGTTGCGCATTAGAACCTGAAATGGGCTTTCTGAGGTGTACTTCAGTAAGCGTTGGCGTCCTCTTAAGATCCAATAAGCGCCAGTGTAAACTTCCTTGAGAAGTACAGTGTACTGGAGCGCAATATCATGCCCGGAAGTCAACCAGTGCGCATGTGCAACACGCCCACTGCTTATGGCAATGCCCCTTATATACTCGGCTGCATTTCTGGATAAAGTGCTTGTGCAATATAGTGCCTGCTACTCGATCGTCTGGCTTACACGGTGTCAGAAGTGGGCACGGCTGTTAGTTCCTGCTCGTGCGGCAAGTTTTGCCATGGGATCTCAGCTTAACCGCAGCAATACAGCAGTATCAGTTGCTCTGTAGGAGACAAGGGCTTATCCGAAACGACAACCACGAGCCACGACGATGACTTCGACTCTGCTACCACCGCCCAAGCCGCTCGACGTTACTGGCGACATTTTCCACAACTGGAACATCTGGAAAAGTGAGCTCGAACTTTTTACTACAGCGACAAGGCTGAGTCTACAGCCCGAGGATGTTCAGACCGCTACAATTTTAATGGCTATCGGTGAAGATGCAAGGCGTGTTTACCGCACCTTCAAGTTTGGAAATGAGGAGAAGAATGATCGGAAAGTTTTAATGCAGAAGTTCGAAGAGCATTACAGACCAGTTACAAATCTCACTTACAACGAGTTTCGGTTTGGTTCCAGGAACCGGCGTGAGGGTGAGTCGTTTAACGAATAGCTCACAGAACTAAAGACTCTAGCTGCGCAGTGTGAATTTGGCGAGATTGAAGATAGACTTCTGCGCAGTAGAATAATCCTTGGAATACGAGGCAAAGAACTGCAGCAGAGACTTGCTTCTGAAAATCCCAACTACGCAAAAACGGTTGAGATTTGCCGTGCTAAAGAACAGCAAAGAACAGGTCGCTGAAATCCGTGAAAAGCAGGGCGGCAGCACTTCTTTTGAATCGGAAAGGAACATTGACGCTGTAAAAGCAAAGACTGCCACCTGCCCGAAATGCGATTTACAACATCAAAAACTGGCAAGATGTCCATCGACAGAGAGGTATTACAAGAATTGTAATGGCCGAAACCATTTCGCTAGTGTGGGCCGCACACGTAGCTCGAAAACGCGGCCAGAAGAACGGCACGTACGACAGGTGGAAATGACTGGCGACGAAGATGAGACTGGCGACGAGGCATACTTTAACTTCAAGCGTTGGAAGTTAAAGCGGTTAATGTTAAAGCGAGAGACCATCTCAGGGTCACAGATGCTGCTCAGCCTGCTAAGTCACAAGCAGAAACCCCAAGACAGGATGCGCCAAGTACCCCGGCAGACGTAATTCAAGCCCCACTTCGAAGTAAACGGGCACTCCAAGAGCCGCAACGTTATCCACTACCAGAACGTAAATAGCAAAGCAATCCTTCTTTGCAAATGAAAATGTTCATCAATGTTTTTCTCTCTTTTTTTCCCAAGGAAGGGAAGACTGGAAGTCAACCAGTGCGCATGTGCAACACGCCCACTGCTTATCGCAATGCTCCTTATATATTCGGCTGCGTTTCTGAATAAAGTGATTTTTGTTACCCGCTATACTCGTCTGGCTTGCACAGTAGCCTTTTTGCGAAGCAACCCCCTATCTTTACTCATTTCCAACAAGGAAGTGGTTTTGCCGTCATGTCCTAGACCACTTCCATGCGCAAATCTGATAAGGCTATTGATGCGTCCTTTCGGTTTCATGATAATGTGGTAATCTGCGACGTTAGAAAAGAAACCATCCGGCTGCTCAAGCGGCATCTACCTAACCGCCATTCCGGCTCACTCCGCTTTCCTTGGCACGAACTATCCGTTCTTTGTGGTGAAGAATAGGAAGGAAAAAAGTACTGCGGAAGCCAATGGGCAAAAATGAAGTAACGATATGCGGAAGAGGTGGGCATCCGTTGCTAGGCGGCAATTGGCTTGGCGGAGCATACGCAGAGCGGGACCTTCTGGAACGTGCTGTAAAGAACCTTTCTCACGCCTTCAAGCTCGTACTTTAATAACACGAAGCTTTACATATTTTCTTTTCCGGGTGTCTCGCCGAGTAAGGTGAGCCGATACTGGAGATAGTACGATAGTTAACGTGTTGACCCTATGGAGACAATATCATGGCAAAGTGGGGCGCCCGGCTCTGCAGACGGTGTAATCCGTGGTTTGTGTAGTGAGGATCTCCGCGTATTGCCGTCCTGTCGGACAGGCACGCAATCGCTATGCTTCAAAACGCTTTGCAGAAGACAAGAGTTCTAGAGCACTGAATTAAGCCCTTCACGAAAGCTTCGCATCAAATAGTTTCAAATATGTGCGATGGATCTGCACTATTTTATTTCACATGCGGAACATCTTGTCTGAGGAAGCCGTATGGATTTTTTTTGTAACTTCGGGATAGAGTCAGGTAATTTTCTCCTCCTCCAATATAATAATGCAGCCTGGACTTGGTGTAAGACCACGCAGTGCAGTTATGTTTTACACAGTACCCTTCCTGTAGTAATAAATTAGTTTTGTTTTCGCGTTGCGTTCCGTACACTTTTACTCGCAAACTGTACGTGCCTAGAGTTACGCCATTCCTCAAGGGGCTGAGCAACTGGATGCGAAGCTGTGCATTATTACTGTTTCGTAAGGTACCTTCGCTAGAACTTGCTGTGGTGCAGTGGCAGATTACGCTCACGAGCCTTAGAGACAGCGACGATGTGCCCGTGGCAGAAAGAAGAATGAAAACAAAGGTTAAAGAAAATAAAGACGCAATACTTACAAGACATGTGTGACTTTTTGAGCCATCCAAGCTTTATGCGTGACGAGAGGACGCCAGTGATGACTTCTTCCGGGGGAACGGCAGCGCTCTCTCATTACGTGCTATAAAGACTGTGGCCGGAAGGATATCCCACGGTTCCAATTCGATTGCGTCTTCTGCCACTTCGCCTATATTACGTAACGCCGGCGGCTTTCCTGTCTGAGCCGCAGAGCCGTATACTTATATAGTTGTTGCTCGGGGTCCGGCTTGCTTGTTCTGCGTTAGGTTTGTCTTCATTCTCCTCTCGGGCGTCTATTTCGGCAGTTTTGTTGGCGACATCACTTAGATATAGTCTGTCTCACAATGACGTGGTACTAGTGCGGAAGTGACAGCTGACGTCAGCTAATCAGGAGGGCGATTCTATGTCCGTCAGGGCGTTGGCTGCTCAGTCTCGAGCACGCCTTGAGCGCTATAGAGCATTGTGCCAGATTATTATGCAACGTAGAAGTACCGTGAATAAAGCTGCGTAGTATTCGTAGTCATTTTCATCTGAGTAATAACAAAACGAAAGAAAAAACTGACTATGATGGTATGGAAGGCAGCGTATGAGCGTATAGGTATACCGGGTGTTCAAAATAAAGCTTTATGGTTTTCTTAAAATTAGGTACTGGGAGGCACGCGAAGACTACCTGCGCAAATAAGTTATGTCGCCAGAGGGACACAAAGTGAGATGGTAATTATCGCTGTCAGCAGCCCAATTAACTAAAATTGAATAATGAACTTTTTGTTGACTGCAGTTAGTGTGTATGTTTGTATTGGAAAATTTAAGGCAGTCGTATTTCTAAGCAGTATCACTTGGAAGAATTCAAGCGTGCCTGTGCTCTGAGATATCCGACTCCAAATTTTAATTGTCGTTCGCATGATTACGTATGCGAGAGATTGAGGATCGGCGAAAAGCTCCTCACTGATGTGACGCGTCTGTTGCATGCGACGTTTAGACTGACAACGGGGCGGAGGCATAGGAAAAGATGTTAACTCTTCCCCTTCCCCTCTCGTCTGGCGAAATCAAGATAGGACAGCGCTGTGTGCCGTGCAGCTGTTGCTCTTGATTTCAATAAAACTTGCAGTACTTGGAAATCGGCACTCACTTTATTTGCGTAGCTCAGACAAGGACCATGCCCGCTCGTCTTATTCACCATTACGCACGCGCACTGCCCTCCGGCTTCTCCGCACGCGCCATTATCTCGGCGTGGCAGCTGCCGCCATCGGTACAGGCTGCGCGGTCGCGTGTTACGACAGCGGTTCGGGGTTCTTCGATTTTTTTATTTAGCCAGCCGAGAGGGGAAGGTGGACAGTTATCATCTTTGCCTATGCCTCCACCCCATTGTCAGTCTAAACGCCGCACGCAACAGCCGCGTGACATCAAGGAGGAGCTTTGCGCCGATCCTAATTCTCTTGCATGCGTAATTATGCGAACGACAATTAAAATATGGAGTCGGATATCTCGGAGCACAGGCTCCCTAGAAGAATTCTTCCAACTGATACTGTGTAGAAAGACGACTGCCTCTAACTTTTCAATAAAACATACCCACTTACTGCAGTCAAGAAAAAAAGAATTATTCAATTTTAATTAATTGGGCTGCTGACAGCGATAATTATCATCTCACTTTGTGTTCCCCTGGCCACATAACTTGTTTGCACAGGTGGTCTCCGTGTGCCTCCGAGTGCCTAATTTAAAAAAAATCATAAAGCTTAATTTTGAACATCCTGTATATAGCTGCTTATTGGTCGCATGATTTCAGCTTTCTACGGCATACTTCTTTCTCGGCAGCCTGGTTATCTTTGACGTTTACCTTTCTCGTTGAACAAGATCTTGGGTCCTTCGTCGTGCATATCACAGCAGAAGGCCATGAGAGCGCTGATGCAATCTGTCATACAGCACTCAAAGTTTTCACTACGTCGGCGACATGTACACTTTATTGCCTTTGAATCTTTTCCTTCCCCAGTGGAGTGTAGCCAACCGGGCTCAGTCCTGGCTGACTTTCATTAATTTCTCTCTCTCTCTCTCTCTCTCTAGTCATCATAACCACGTCGCCCTTCTAATCCCCGCTCACCTCTCGTCATTCCGTTGCTCTGTGAACTCTGCCGCCGCCTTTGGGACGCAAGCTTGCGATATTGTTATCTGCAGCGGGTGATAGCAATCGAAGAGGTCCGTCGCTCTTCAATGCCAGCTCATACCTCCCTGTGTATAGTGAGGGTTTCTAGTAGTTAGCGTTCAGCGACCTTTTAACAAAATCAACCCCCCCCCCCCCCCCCCACTCCCCCCTATCCGTCTCCGTTTTGCTCCTCACGCTGGGGTTCGCGCCTCATCTTCCTGGCACACGCTCGCTATATACTATATAAGCCCACGGGGGACTCTCGAAACAAGGTTGAGCGGGCGGCAAGTTGTGCGAGCGGCGTTTCAATTCATTAACAGGTACCCGAAACCACGCGCGGCGCACCAGCGTCGGTGCAGGCTGGCAGGTCGCGCCTTAATCCATGGTGAGTTAATTACAATGTTATTCCTCCGAGAGCATCAACTCGCATTGTAGCAGCAACTGCCCCGAGCCGCCGCCCTCCAGTACGGGCGCCGTTCTGCAGCCTGCTCGGGTGGATTTCCTCCAACGTCCTTGTAATTGGATCAAGCTTCTTTTCTCCGGTCTTCCCTCAGTTGCGCACGTATACCTGTCGCTGATTGCCGGGGTCCTTCCTCTCCTCTATACACTTGGCTATACAAGAGGCCGGTCTACAGCGCTTGCTTTGTTTTCCTGGCTGTTTCGCTTCGGGCGACCACTGTTGCGTCCGTTGGCGTCGTATCCGATTACGCCTTATTGGCCTCGTTCATTTGTACGACTCGCCACTTGTATTGAGACCCTGTAACGAGCAAAGTCAATAAAGTGAACCCTGGAGAAGCGGCCCGGTCTGGGGAAGGCTAAGGGAATCAGCAGAAATTTGTTTGTATACGGTTTTTATACTGTGGTTTGGGGGATATGCCGAGACCAGCTCGGGAAAATTCAATGGTGACCCGTGAGTGTTTTGTATTTTTCGTTGCTTGTATTTTTTCGAAAGCAGTATACTCACTAGAATATCCGCCAGGGGACTGAGCGTTATGTAGGTTGAAAAAGAAAAAAGAAGTAGCGCAGTCAGCGCGCGCGCACACACACACACACACACACACATACACACGCTATATATATATATATATATATATATATATATATATATATATATATATATATATATATATATATATATATATATATATATATATATATATATATATATACAGGGTGTTTTAGTGAACACTTTCACAATTTTTCAAAGGTTGCTTGTGGCAAATAGCTCAATTCTAGTTTATGAGCCGGTCTACTCGAAGCGGCGGACACTACTTGCACAAAAAATTGAAATGCAAAATCGACTAATTAACAAGAATTCACGAATTAACTTTTTAGCTAATTACCTCATGACCCATGTTGCAATTTAAAAATTCTAGCAGTGGACTTCGCAAGGCGGATACACTTGGAACGAATTCTCAGGACGACACCAGTTTCGAGATCTAAATTCCCGAACTTTGCGGAGAAATGCATTGGCGTTCCAGTTACTTGTGTACTTCAGTGCATGAAACGACATTTTGGTAACACTGGAACGCCTTAACTGACGCCTTAACAGCCTTAACTGACGTGTTTTCCTTTACTGTCTCCCTAAGTCCCAAATAGAGTAGTATTCCCAGCCAATGTGGCAGTTCTAGTTCTAATATCGGAACCCGATGGAAAACCTAACGCAGTGAAGTGTTTCGCCAGTTTCCACTTTTACGGCTATTAAAAAAATACTAAGTTGATTCTACTTCGACATCAAGGGCGGTTGTCACGTATATATAAAGCTTTCCTGGCGTCTTTGAAAGGCTGGATAATGGTTTCAGTATCGATATCACCTCGGCGTATAACTATCTGATTCAGAGATGGACGGCTGGAATGCCTCCGAAGTAACGCACTCCTCAAGGGGTGTGAAGCGCGCAGCCTTCGTCGCCAGGGGATATAATTTCCGTTTTAGTGTGAGTGACAAACTTCCGAAGAGGGCGATCCTTAAGACGTCTCTTCTTATTCTTGCACCTTTCTCATGTGCTACATTTGAGAATTATCTGCGTGTTTCAATCCTACTTTAGTCCCTTGATCACAGATGTTGAACCCCGTGACGCTCCGAATGTAGTGTCAACCATGCTTCTTTAAGGACCTTCCTTGTGACTGAGGACGGACATAATACGATGCGGTAACTTAGACTGACATTCGTTCTGATCTCCGACCACCACGTCGAGCCTTTCTTTCTTTCTTTCTTTCTTTCTTTCTTTCTTTCTTTCTTTCTTTCTTTCTTTCTTTCTTTCTTTCTTTCTTTCTTTCTTTCTTTCTTTCTTTACTGCCGTCTTTGTCTTCTTATGAAACGCAATCGTCGTTTTTTAGGTTTTGACGACGTTCCAACATTTTTATTTGATGATGCGTGGAGGAGCGCAGTAAGTGCCTCAGTCGGAGGACTCCTCAACGTAACTGATAAGGCTGGCTTCTCTGATGAGATCCGTTTAGGAAATGGAAGATTGTTTCTCTCGTCACGAGAGTGGAATCAATTTCCGGCCTGTCAGCAACCGTCAGTATACGTCCTTAAAAAAGAAGAAAAAAGGAAGTTGCAGTTTCGCCCGAAATGCGAACCATCGATGGCGATAGCAAGCTAGTGGACAGCCATACTAAGTAAGGATAGCAGTGTTATCGGCAGTATAAAGTTTAAACATAAGCATACCAACTAAATTAACAAGGATGGTGTCACGCGCGCACGCGCAAACATGAACACATCTCACTCGATGACAGCGGAAGCTCGCTGTCAAAACGCTGGAATGAGTAAGCGCGGCAGCAGCAGCGAGCGAATTAACCTTCGTGTTGCCGCCCGCATTAAGGTGAACTAAGCGAAAACACAGCGTACGGCGGACCCTGTACACGTCACAGATGCTTTTCAAGACTGACCGGCTCGGACGGGCGCGCGGCCCACTGCGCCGCGCCGAGTAGAATGTGACAACTTGTGCAAGCGTGCTGGCATTGTTAGGAAAGACAGAAACCGTAAGGTACATCGTACTTGACATTGAATACAACTCTCATTGCGGGTATCGTGCGAAGGCTGTGCATGGTCTAGTAGATGACCGAGGGCTTGATCTTGACCTATGCCCCTGGACCAACCATATTTGTTTATCGGTATATCTAGACATTACAGAAGCGCTGTCAAGAACAGCACCGTAAGTGATATCGACGGAAGGTTGTGTGAGATGCGGGAGCTGCAAGGGGTAGCTGTCTACCGTCAAGTAAAGCAGGGGCGGTGAAATTGGTCGCCCGACGCGGGCGCTGTATGTAAAGGGGCTGTAACAAATGATATGGTGCGACCATGGCCTCCGACACTGGCGTGAACGCAACGTAGTAGAGGTAAGTGGTTTATTGAAATAAATAAATAAAAGAAAAGGAAGGAAAGGAAATTACTGCTGACCGCACTGTGATAGTCTAGCACATTATGGTGACATCTGAACAGCGGTCAGCAATGAAATGGGCGGGAGGAGAGTAAAAAAAAGTACAGGGTTAGAGGATAACAATGAGGATAGAAAAAATAAGGGAACAGTCACATTTTTGCCACCTTCACCGTCACTGATACGTGACAAAATACACTGGAAGGAGCGTTTGCTCCCTTTTGGCCTCTTCCCCAAACAGTAATCGTCACAGTACCTAGCGTGGCATCCTTTCCTTTAACGCTGCGTGCCCCACTTAGGCCACGAACGGCATGCGCGCTATCATAGTGACATAGCATTATTGACCGGAAAGTAGCGAGCGCAGAGTTTTCAAAAAAGGAAACGCAAGGCAGATGACCAATATTGTTTTGGGCATTACATACACTCTTAAAGAAAATGGCACCCTTTGGGTCGTATCTTGCCACACAACAATATTCGTCATGTCTTGCACACTTTTCTTTAATGCTGCGAGCCAGGTACTTCCAAGACACGAACGACATGCATGCTATCAGCATGACAGAGCATTCTCGACAGGAAAGTAGCGAGCGCAGCGTTTTCGAGGAAGGAAACGCGAGCAAGGCAGATGACGATTATTGTTGTGTGGCAAATGTACAACCCAAGGGGTGTACATTTGTCTAAAAGTGTATGCCCCAGAGGGTGTAAACGTTTTTACAGTGCACACTGTTAAATAAATGTACTAATCTTAAAATTTATTAATCCAGCTGAACTTGAAGTTTGTTTTCAACGTCCCTTTAACGAGCAAGCCGCATCTGACATCGCCCAGTCCTTATTTCACTATCCCCAGAGAGCGTTGCAAACTGCGAAAACTTGTGTGAAGGCTGTCCGGCCCTATAGTTGAAGAAGAGAGAAAGGTTTGCACAAGGGGCTAAGGAGTACTTGGCCTGTGAGTAAGGATTGACAATCGGATATGAAAAATGATGACTTGAATGAAAGCTAAAGATGTTAGGTTGGTCACAGGTATGCCATGTCGGTTGAGCTGAACGGTTATCACAACTCCCAAGTGCTCTGCGCATCACGCTTGCTCACTGAAAGTATACGGCCCAGCTTATGAACTCTCTGGCAGGACGCTTCGAGCTAGAAATGTTAATAAAGCCTTGCTTTCATTTCCGTCGCAGCGCCATGTATCCTGACTAGCTGTCATCAAGCGTTGTCCGCGACGCTGGTTCTCCTGTACACGCTGGTTCCTTGAAGGGGATATAGCGAAAACATCCGGTTTCATCTCGGTTTTTCAAGTAGCACAATCACCCTGTAATATAGAACTAGAGGAGCGGGCGGCCTCATAAATCGTCAAGTGCTCCTGCTGCGCAGTTTTTTCAGCACGACTCACTGCCCGCATCTGACGTTCCGTATATCTGTATGCGCGGCCGAATGGCTCCGGCATCGCGACAATATTGTCAAAGCCCGGCCGAGTGGACACGACTCCTGTGTCCTCTCGGTGCCTTATGGCCAGCCTCGCAAAGGGCAATCGCGGAGTAAAGCGGACAGACGGCTGGCGGTGAAGTAGTATATAGGAGGCAGTTGGGGGTGTGTAGGCTGTGCGAGGCACGACCTGCGATCCTATCCTCTCAGTACGGTGTTGCTCTCGCGTCCGATCAAACACCGCGCAGATAACGGCACGATCGGGCGCACACAAGCTCGCTCCGCTGCCCCAGCTCGATCTCTTTTTCCGCGGCGGCGGCTCTCTATGAGCCTTCTATTGTCACAACTGCCATTGCCCGCATACAACAGCCTGTTTCATCGGCCTCTCGATCGCGCTCGTCGCTGTTGTGTGTGCGCATCTTCCCCTCCGGAGGAGGCCGGCGCAGTCTGTTGACGCCGAAGCACTGCCGCGGCGCGGGCCATGTGCAAACACAATCAGCAAAGAATGCGCCCTTTTGCTTCGAGATTCGGCCCCGAATGGCCCCGCACAACGTGGTACGTACCCAGTGTGCAACAGGCCGAGCAACGACTTCTAGCGCCAAGGACGATGTTCCCGTAGGGTTGCCCGCATTGGCGGATAATGAGGGCCACAGGGCGAGAGCGCAGAGACGAGAAACGAGTATATATATATTGCGTAGGGGACAACATGAGTGGAGCTGCGAGTATTTTGCCGAAGAAGGACAGCGAACGCTCGTAAACTGGATGAAGCATTGTGTGTGTTTGCAAATTAGATTGTAATGCTGTTGTGCTAAGATCGGTGTGCATTGTGTCTGCCGAGAGTTACCTAACATTGGGGTATGGACACTGTTTTATAAGGTATGCAATGTGGTAATTGATAAAGGACTGATCAATTTTTAGTGGGCACTAAAACCAACAGGATTGGTGTCCGGTGAGGTTGGCAACCCGTCATATATCTGCTCTCCTTCCGAATAAAAGTAGGTCAATTTTTGAAGTAATTAAAATTGTGCACATCCCACGCATTGTGGAGATCAATGCTATGCGAAGAATTTTGCAGGTATATCATGGTTATTCAGCGTTAATTGTTTGGGGTTCCGCAAACCCTTATCAGATGAACCAACGTGTTTGTGTAAATTGAGCAGCTGTGTGTGTGTGGGCTGCAAGCGAACGTGTGTGTAACGGCAGCAGCACGACGACGAAAAAAAAAATCTGAGAGCGATCGTGGCCTGGTGATCAGAATGCCGGTTTGCAGTACTGCCCGGCTGAGGTTCTATTCCACTATCGATTACAAGTGATTTCCTTTTTATTGAAACGATCCAAGACGAGAACTTACCAACATACCTACCGCAAAGTGCCAAGAATGAGGTGAAGAATGCTCCGCAATAAAATGTTCACTAGATTGAGCGTTTTAAGAAGAATCAAAAGTTTTCTTATAGTAATGTAGCCTCTCAGCGATATTTAGAGCATCAGAGTTGATTCTGTTCCTTGTTTCGCTTTTGAGCATACAAATTAAATTGTGGACTATTCATGCATTTTAAAAATAAGCTTGTGGGCTTTTTGTGAACTGAAAGTGATTTATCGACTGTTGTTTAATATTATGCGAATTGTTAGCACCAAAATACACTTATTACTAAATTAAACGAAGCTAATTTTTCCTTATTACTCGTTTGCTTTGGATTTTTCATAGAAGTGTTATTGTACTGCTAACCGCTATCGCAACTCTGCTTTTTACCCGCCATGGTCGCTTAGTGGCTATGGTGTTGGGCTGCTAACCACGAGGTCGCGGGATCGAATCCCTGCCATGGCGGCCGCATTTTGAGGGGGCGAAATGGGAAAACACTTGTGCGCTTAGATTTCGGTGCACGGTAAAGAAACCCAGGTGGTCCAAATTATTGCGGAGTTTCCCACTAAAGCGTGCCTTATAATCATATCACGGTTTTGGCATGTAAAGCCCCATCATTCAATTCAATTTAACTCTGTTTTTGAATTATAGGGTTCTGGCTGTATATATGACAATCAAGGATGTGCGAAATTTCGAATGCGAATCGGATAGTCTTCCGTATATCTTGTGCTTCCGAATATTTCCGTATATTTCAAAAATTTCATTATTCGAGCACCCATAATGACAACCTTTACGTGTTTCGCATTCAGCATGAAATTAACTGCTTGCTCTTCTACAGCGAAGCTGTACATGCTTGGACGAAACGCTCGTGGTCCGACCACATAAACCTTACTGCGGGGGTATGAGCCATTGTTTACGGGGGTATGAGCCATTGCATTCACCTTACGTGACGGACGGACAAATTTCTCGCTGGGTAGGCACAGTAATGCTGACGCATTTAAACCCTTTACAGCGAAGTTGTATATGCCTAGGCGAAACGCTCGTGGACGACCACAGAAACAATACTACGGGGATATGAGCCATTGTTTACGGGGTTATGAGCCCTTGCATTCGCCTTACGGGAAGGACAGACAAATTTCTCGTTGGGTAGGCATAGAATTGCTTACGCATTTAAAACATTTACAGCGAGGCTGTATATGCCTAGGCGAAACGCTCGTGATCCGACCACAGGTTAAACTCTACTGCGGGGTTATCAGCCATTGTTTACGGGGGTATGAGCCATTGCATTCGCCTTACGTGACGGACGGACAAGTTTCTCGTTGGGTATGCATAGAAAGGCTTACTCATTCAAAACATTTACAGCGCAGCTGTATATGCCTAGGCGAAACGCTCGTGGTCCCACCACAGAAAACCTACTGCAGGGGTATGAGCCGTTGTTTACGGGGGTATGAGCGATTGCATTTGCCTTACCTGCCGGATGGACTAATTTCTCGTTGAATAGGCATAGAAATGCTTGCGCATTTAAAGCTTTTACAGCGAAGCTGTAGATGCCTAGGCGAAACGGTCGCGGTCCGACCACAGAAACCCTCCGACGGAAGGTGTGGCGCGCCATTGGCTATACACCGATAGTGACGTCGTTTCTTAGAAGTGGGCTCGCGCTCGCAGCAGTTTCTCTCCGACTTCGCAATACGTTCAAAAATGTGTCCCTGTCTTTAATTAAAGGAAATATGCGGCCCCGGTGTGTCACTTGGTAACTACAGTGCATAACCAAGTCATAAACGCTATGATTAACGCATTACGAAACATAAATGCGTAGCATAATTCAGAAATACTTTGATGAACCCGCTTGATCAACACAATGAACGGTTCATTGCACCCCTCCATGATGATGCGAAGCCCAATGTGCGGTATTTCAAGTAAACAATGTAACGAACCCACGCCAAACGTGTGCGTAACATCGTTAAGAAACACTAACACATAGCCGATAATTACGAGCTTAATAAACCGTCGGAATTAACCTAGCGATAAACACCGGGGCCGCAGATTTCAGATTCGCTGGGTACCGGGTGCTTTGGCGGTAATTTTTTTATTCGTATTCTTCAGCAAATACGCGGTGTAGGCATTGCAAATTGTTGCTCGTAATCTTGGATATGTACACCTTGTGTTCAGTATTTAAAAATCCTGCATTATTAATAAAATTTAGTTTATTATTTGAACTCGTAAATCAAATGTGGTTGGCCGTCCATCACCTACGCTTACACTTTATCGTTTAAGTTAAAACGATTTCGCTGAAATCTCATGGTTCAGCAGTCTCTTCAACGAGAGCACCACTGCGTTTCAATCCAGTATCTGGATATGAGAATCGGCGTTGGCCCAGCGAGCTGAAAGATATTCTTCTTTTTGCTAGATTGCGCGAGATCCATAACGAGGCCATCGCATTATGTTTCATTCATATTCCCGTGGTGCCTTACCAGTGACAGTATGACGTAACGCTCCAACAGGGCTGCTCGAGCGTGACGTCGCGACTGCTCTCCATACAAGCTCGACGTTCTTGTCGAGAGATCTGCAACGCGCCGATTGCGCGCTTTTGCATCGCTTGGATTCCCCCTGCTCACTGACCCGTAGAACGGCACATTTCAGTCACAGCGTATCCGCTGGAATCTGTCATTAGATGCGCTACACGGCTCCGAAGAACGTTTAACCGTTAATGTGCCGAATTCACCGCTCGATCGGCTCCCCCTCTATCGTTGTGCCATATTTTATGTCCTGCTTTAGTATACGACAGCTCTAAGTAGATGCAAATGTTGACCTATTCGTTGTGGCCGGGGCTCTGTGCTCTGGAGTCCGGGCCACAACGGTGCACCAGGAGGTACGCAGGCACGAGAACCTTTGCGCGTTGGTGGCGCACGCACACGCACACGCATGCCGTGCCATTGTGTAATGACTGAAAGCGTAAAATTCGTGTTGGAGTTAGCTCTTTGCCATAACCCTGCTATACCGTTGTGTTCTACGTAACCTGGTGTTTCTTCTTGACGTTAATCGCAAACGAAAAGCGTCGATTCTTTCATAAAAAACCTTGCGTGGAAACCTTATGCATGCAAGCTTGCACTAGCGTCTTGAATGGGACCTCCAATAAGAGGAAGCTTTCGCTCCAGTGCTCCTACGTAAATACATGTAAAAAGAGAATTTCTTTTTCTCAGCAACCACTACACCAAATTTGACAAGGTTTGTTGAATTTAAAAGGAAAACCTAAAATCTAATGACAGTTGGTTTCTAATTTTGATTTAGATTGTCACTATTTTACTAAAAATTTTCAAAAACCGAAAAATTTTTTAAAAAGAATCTATCAAGTTTAGAGCTCCCTAACTCATCAAAGAAAAATGATATCACAGTTCTGTGAATTGCAATTGATAGTACATTTAAAGCGGGCAAACATGAACCTAAAGAAATCTGTAATTAGGAAATACAGCTTTTGCAGAACCCTTGTACACAACGTAACAAATTCACGTAAATTGACATATCTAATTTGTCCGCTTTGAATGACCTAATGGACACCGTTTACTAAACCGCGATATCTGTTTTTGATGCAGAGCTATTAATTTGTAAAGTGTGTGCTTCTAGCTTTTCGAGCTCTCGAATTTTCGAAAATTCCTTCAACAATATTCAAGCCCTAAATCGAAATTCCGCTTCCAGTAGTCACTAGGATTTAACTTTCTCTCTCAAACGCAACAAATGCCATTAAAATCGGTCCTGAGGTTATCTCATAAAAGCGTTTTCGCGTTTTGCATGTATTTGAATAGGCCGCGTCGGAAGTAGGCCCGAGCTAAAGCTTCCTCATAAGGCCTGCGTGCTTTGAGCGATGACGTCACGTGGACAGGCCTTTCTTAACGAAGGTCAAACCAGGAGCTCCCAGGCCAAGGCGGCTGACAAGATAGCGAAACGCGAACTCAAAAACTCCAACGAGCAGGAATTTATGGCAAGACATGCCGAAAAATACATGCCACTCTCGAGCAACCACGAAAACGAGGCCGAGGCACCCGGTTCCCCGTACACGGGAGCGGACAACTCCGACCTCGATGAACCCTTCACCCTGGAAGAAATCAGGACCGTCCATCAAAACCTGAATGGCACATCGGCCCCAGGTCCGGACGGTATTAGTAACAAGACCCTTCGTAACTTGGACGAAGACTCCGTCCGGTTCCTAGCGGATCGAATCAATCAGGTCTGGGCTTCCGGCGGGGTCCCATCGGAATGAAAGAACGCCACCACGGTTCTCATACCAAAGCCCAACAAGCCCTCGGGCGTCGAGAACCTCAGACCCATATCACTCACGTCTTGCGCGGGTAAGGCGGCGGACCACGCCGTTCAGAACAGAATCTCCAGATTCCTCGAAACCAAGGGACTGTTACCACACACCCTCATTGGATTTAGACCCGATCTGTCAACTCAAGACACCATGATTTTAATCAAGCGCCAAATCGTTGATGGCCCCATTAGAAACGCCAAGGCCATTCTCAGGTTGGATCTCGAGAAAGCGTTAGATAACCTCTCTCACCAATACATTGTGGACACCATTTCCGAACTCAACCTCGGAGCTAGATTCCACGCGTACGTCAATTCATTCTTGAATAACAGGACGGCTACGCTCCGATTCGCCGACTTCTCCACGGAAACACTCTCGCTGGGGAGCAGGGGCACCCCCCAAGGCTCGGTCATCTCCCCTATGCTTTTCAAGCTTGCCATGGCGGGACTTGCTGAGAAACTCGGACAGATCCACGGGCTCGAGCACACCATATACGTAGATGACATTCACATGTGGGTCTTCAAAGGAACCCCGGTCATGGTGCAGGACATCTTGCAAGAAGCAGTGAACATCGTAGAACTTCTAATTCCCACAGGACTCAGATGCTCGCCTACCAAGTCGGAGCTGCTCGTACACAGACCCGTGCAGAAGGGCCGCAGATCATACTCGTCAGACTTCGATTATAATAAGGAAATTACCGTACAAACCGATTTGGGACACACCATACCGTGCGTCGACAAAATCAGAGTCCTGGGTATGATCGTAGAGACTAAAGACGTCAATACCTCTACGGTTCAGAAGCTCATCACCAAAACACTCGCTATCGGGCTCATCAGAATTGGCAATAGACACAGGGGCCTCAAGGAACATGATCTCATCAAACTTATACGCGCGTTCGTCACCTGTCACTTCGCATACGTTGGGGCAATGCTCAATTGGTCACGATCCGAAAGAGACAGACTTAGTGGCCAAATCAGAAATGTCACCATGCAAGCCCTCGGCATTCCAACCAGCACCAGCAACGAGAAGCTGGGGCACCTGGGCATGCACAACACCCTGGAAGAAATTGCCGAAGCCCAGCAGCGCGCGCAGCTTGCTAGGCTTTCGAAGACACTTCCGAAGCGCGCGATCCTAGGGATCGAAGCTAGGCTTTGCTCAAGGAGACATAGAAAAAGACTTTGCGGACCTCCGACGGGACATCCGCGCCAAGATCACGGTCCGACCTATACTTAGAAACATACAGCCCGAAAACAACAGAGGCAGACGACAAGCGAGAGGACAATTCCTCCTTAACCAAGCTTTGGTGAACCGCGAACGCTCAGCTTTTGTCGACGCGGCGGCATACGCGGGAAACAAAGCTTTCGCAGTGGAGGTTGTGGAAGGCCACGGATCCACAAGATATGCAGCCACGGTAATTGCAAGGAAGCCTGAACAGGCCGAACAGGTTGCGATCGCTGTTGCGCTTACCGACGACAATCTTTCCCCTGTCTACAGCGACTCCATAGCTGCTGTCAGAGCTTTCCAAAAGGGCACAGGCTCTCAGAATTGCCACAAAGAAAGAGATTAACAACCACGTCATATACGGGTTCCCGGCACACTTAGGACCAAAGATCGGCGACGTCCCCAACCTTAACGAGGCGGCACACGAGGCTGCGCGCGCGCTTACAGACCGCGCGGCTTCACTCGACTACTCGGAGAACAAGGGCGCCCCGACTACATACAATGAAATCACTAAACACTACTTACTACAACGTAGAGAGTATAGCACGCCACACCGCACGCTCACTCGAGCTCAAGCTGTTACACTCTGAATGCTACAAACAGACACATATTCTACGCAAAACAGACTACACCATTACATGCCTGAGCTCTACGACAAGTCTTACTGTACCTATTGCAATACATCCCTTAACGTATATCATTTACTCTGGCCGTGCTCGCGAGCTCACATAAACTCCGAACCGGACAAGCGCAAGTTTTAAGAAGCAATCCGGGGAGAAGAGCTCGCTCCCCAACTCTGGGCCGTCCAACAGGGCCACGACGCCTCCAGGAAACTCAGCCTCCCGGTTCCGCCGTGGGAGACGCCCACTACATGAGAGCCCAAAGCTCTCGTGGCCTGCAGGACCTTGAATAAAGTTGATTTCCTTCCTTCCTTCAGCATATATATTTCAATCAGTGGTGCAGGCCATATTTTGCGCGCTCAGCTTATTATTATTTTTTCAATGCGTGGTTTTCGATGTGTGTATTGACGCCTTCATATATGGTTAACTCACAGGGAGAACTTGCAGTTTTTATGTCATACAGATGTTCTTATTTGGTCGGCCACACGTGGTGTGCAGCTGTATAGATGAGCAAATAGGTATAAGGGTGCTGTGGCAAGAAAGTCTTCTACCGTAGCCATGAAAAATAAAACCGCCAACCTAGTGTGCACAGGATGTACTTGACGCTGTTTGAACATTTCACCTGTTTGCAGGTCCGGTCGCGCGTAATTACGTCGCACGCTGCTCGACGCATGGTTGAGGCCAGTGGACGGACAGTGGACAGTGCGCGCGCGTATTTGCAACATCTGACGAGTCAGGACATATAATTTTGCGGTTGCTTTCCTCTTTATAGTTGCACTGCTATTTCATGAAAACCTTCCTCTTGAGCAGCGTGTTGTAAAGGCTGGACATGTCTCGCACGATATGCCCACCACAATATTGTAGGACTAGCGGAAGGGCTACAAAGGTAACGCTGGAAAGTGTGATTCGCATTTGAATTCGCCCGTGGCTTTCCTAAAGTAGTGGCATGCAACAAAGTAGCTTTGAGTCTTCTCTAAAACACCTAATGTGAAACGGTCTCTTACAATTGAGCTTAAGCTAAACGCAAGCGCTGAATTAAGCTCTAATGTTACATAAAAATTTCAAGGTTTCTCAGCCTTATTTTATGGTCATAGCCATTATGCAGATCACAAACAGGTCTTCCTACTATTCCAGTCATCACAAAATGGCCCGTGAAAAAAAGAATGCCTTAATTTTTTCTCCATGGCAGGCTTTGAACTCAGATTTTTCGGTCACATGCCAGGTGTTACTCCGGAGACCTTGTCGTCGAGGTGGGCCGTTGCTCTGCGCAGCTCAGGCCTCGGCATTCAAACGTGGGCAGTCCGCAAGCCCGTGAGGCGGCGTTGAGGCAGGGCCTTGACGTTCCCCCGCGACCCTAAGCCCGGGTCGCGTTAAACCTTGCCGGACGTTCAATAAAGTTGTATCCATCCATCCAAGACAGGTGTTCTCAGGATTGCACCACGGCAGTTGCATTGAAGTGGCGAAATAGTAGGAGTACGTTATGCAACTCGAAGTCGTACGGTGTGGCAGCTCGCGGAATCACTTTGCGTGCACGTCACGTACGATTATACCAGCACTAGAAGCATTAGAATACCATGCGTTACACTAAAAAGGCAAATCTGGTGAGGCGCGGCTTTGCGCTTGCTTAACGGAGGACTATAGTTTGGCATTGCGAAAACATAGAGCGCTAGGCGCGACAGTGAAAGACATATTTCTTTGTGCGAAAGGGGATAATTGGCATCCACCCGAATTGTAGCACGAAGCTACAAAGGAAACCCATACGTGTTTTTCAGAAAAAAAGCCTCGCAGTTGAGGAAAAATACGTCCCGGTCCGGGACTCAACTCCGGGACCAATGTCTTTCCGGGGTGGTCGCTTTGCCATCTGAGCTAAACAGGAGGCTAGTCGATCGCAGGGCGAGGGCGAATCGGTCGGCAACTTGAGGCACTGGGACACTGAATAGGGCAAATCAGTGCTATGGAAGCCCGCAAAGTGGAGAAAAGTATATGAAAGGGAGAATTGTAGCACGAAGCTACAAAGCACGAAGCCTTTGTAGCTCCGTGCTGCAATTCCGGTAGATGCCGTTTTTCCCTTTCATGTACTTTTCTCCACCTTGCAGGCTTCCGCCATTTTGCCATTTCTTTGCCATTTGCCATTTCTTTGTTTCTGCAAACCATTTCCCGTGTAGTGAATGACGTAACGTTCCCAGGCAGAGAGAGTCAAGGAAAGAGCAATGCTCCACAAGTGTCGCCGAGTCCACACTTTCATCATTTTATGACTCACTAAATCTTTGTATTTTGTCCATCTATCTATGTTTTGTCTTCATAGCATAAAACGCATACCGCTTCAAAAAAGTAAAGCTGGAACACTTGTCGGATAAAATGTCAGTGAATGAGCAGTCTCTACGCATCTTTGTTGCGTCAACCACTGTCTGGCGTAGATTTGGATGGCGTATTAGCCTTGAGCCTCTGAACAAAAGTACTTTACGACGGACAGCTCCTCAGCAACACTGCCATATTTACGTATTTCCGGAATGATAGAGTAAGGCTTTGACAACTTAATTGCTGAATAGCGCACGACAAGGGATGTAGTTGAGTTGTTCTTGAGTTTAGCCCTTGACCTATTCAGCATGTCTGCAGAGAACTTCAACTGTTCAACAATCGAAAGTTCGTATACTTAGGTACCACTGAGTCGAGGTTTTCACTTTCAAGCGATAGAGGTTCCCTGACATCTGCGGTGTACATGCTCGCCGGGCACATCTGAGATTGTGAAGCCGTACTCACATAGACGTGTGCGAAACCGCTGTAGTCTTTGTGTCAGTTAGTCAATGCGCTTTGTTGATGAAATAGGCACCAAAGCCTATTTCATTATGGCTGGTCTATGTGTGAAATTGTAGGCCGAGCACATATACCCGGAATCGATCACAGGCCGACGTCATGTCAAGGGCTCCCTTCACAACTTGTGAACGTCTCTATTCCGTTTGTGACATTGATGTTGAGGCCTGGGCTGCGCCCAATCCAATTGACGCGTCTGCCGGTATCGTCCTAAGTTTATCGGTATCGCCATAAGGGGTTTCGTTACTAAAGCTCCTTTCATATCGTCAAACGCCCGTAGTTATGTCTCATTCGAGCACCAGTAACTGCCATCGCTCAGTAATAGGTCTTTCAAAGGCTTGGTTTTCTTGGCTAATATTGGGAGCAACTCGGCCAGATGATTTACCACGCCCAGTATAGTGATCTTAGCTAGCCGACATCTTCAAGAGGCCCCATTTTTTTTATCACTTCTATTTTGGCGGGATTAGCGATGATGCCGTCTTTGACCAAGACGTGGCAGAGAGAAAAAAGTCGCAGTTTCGCCCGAAAGGCGATGCATTGATTGCAATAGCAAATCAGTAGACACCTATACGACGTAAGGATAGTAGTGTTATCAGCCGTATAAACTTGTAAACATTCGCTTACTAACTAAATTAACGAGCGTCGTGTCACACGCGCACAAGCAATGATGAACACATCTCACTTGATGACCGTGGAAACTCGCTGTAAAAACGCTAAGTGAGAAATCGGGGCAGCAGCAGTGAGCGAATCGACCCTTGCGCTGCCTCTCGCTTCAAGGTGAACTAAAAGACGAGAAGAACGCGCACATGAAGCTATCGGCACTCGACGCGCTTCGTTCCCATCGCGGATCGCTTTCAAGATGGCGTCAGCGCGGCCACGCCATACGCAGCAGGAGCCGGAGTTGGTAAGTGAATGTTTACTGCAATTTATACTGCATGCCCATAAAACTATGAACTTTACTTCAGGCAATGCTCTAATACCTAATACACGACTTCTTATTTCTAAACGGAGCACGTGCATTCTAGCTCATGCGACGTATCATCGTACATTGCAGTTTTGGTCATAACAAGTGGACTTCACACTGGAAAACACGGTCGCAGTAGTCTGCAAGTGGCGATCGCAACAATAGGTGCACTGTTCGCGTGCGGCAGCTGTTCAAATAGGCTAGCTTTTTGCAGCCTTTTTACCCCAGATGTTGACACAGCGACGGGAGGCACCTATGCTCTATTTAAGGCAGTGTGCCTAGGGCTTGACACGGTGGGACGACCTCGCAAGTTGCGAACGTAGCAACACGCTAGAATATAGCAACATAGGTGAAAAGCGCGGTCCTATATATACCGGCAGGCTTCTAGCACTGTTCAACTCACATATGGGCGCGGGACTGGGATTTCTGGGATGGGGCGCTGAAGAAAATACGCAAGCGTATACAGTATATGTCAGGGTTAAACTACTTCAAGCAGTATTGCACTGAAGAGCTCACTGAGCGCTACCAGCAGCCTTGTTTATGCCGAGCAAAAGCCGCAACCAGATATATTGTCTTCGCCAGACGTTAGCGCATCCACTTCTTCGATGCGTACGCGATGACTGCAGTGTAACTTCACTCGAAATCTGCTCGCGTGTAGTTATCGATACCTCATCACACGCACTGTGATTATCTCGCGCTGTCATATGAACGCACTGATGCCAGGCCACGTTGTCCCGAAAATACGTCGGAAGTGGTTTTCATGTCGTTGCGGCTTAATAGAGAATAACGATTTGCTACAGAGTACAAAAGGGTCGTAGTTTAATGGCGTTCAGTGCTAAAAAAGAAACGAAGCAAGATTACGCGCCTGAAATATACATACAGGTAGAATAATAATAGAAAAAACGCGAGAAAACATTGCTTGTGTTGGCCAAGCAAGCGAGATCATGGTGATGGTACGTAGATCAAAACGTAGACGAGGTGCACCAGGTGAAGCAGGCCGGTGAACATTCCTGTGGCCTGGAAAGAAGACGGGGATGGACAGGTGTAGGATAACTTTGGCACGCAAGTTACAGAAGCCATCATAGTCATCGTTAGTATTAATAGCTATACGTAGAAGGATCAAACACATAGATCGGCAAAATAAGTGGGCACTCACTCACCAATATTTTTTTTCCGTCTATATACTCGCACTCACGTGCACTCACACTCGTGAATATTAGCGTTCCTGCAAGCGCCCATTCGTACTCACCATAACCTGCTCTCGTTCAAAGTCGCCTCCACTTTCTCTCGTCTGCACTAATTCACATACTATACTCCTGTTCACACTCACGTCCACTCACCCCCTTCGTCGCTGAGTATTCCGATCTATGAGTTTCAAGCTGTTCGCAAAATGAGAATCTTTGAGGCTATTTGCGACGTGTAGTGGCATGCGGCAAACCTACGCACCACGTCAAAACAAAATCTTGACGATCACTGCGATCGAAAGAAAAATACCCGGTTGAAAGCAATCCGAACAGTCAGTCCACATTGTCCTGCAACCGCTTCAAAATTCGTATAACGTTTACTGGGCACGTTTGTTACACAAAGGTGCAAGATTTCAAAGAACATGAAAGGAGGTATGCGTTTTTTTTAATAAGGTATATTAAGTGCAGTTCTTCGCCATCCTATACTTAACTTTTTATTCATGTAGCTTTGATGCGCAGACATTACCGAAAATTAAACTTTCCACTATTTATAATCCAGGGAAAGTCTTCTAGAGCGTTCACAGCTGACCCGCCGTTGTTGCTCAGTGGCTATGGTGTTGGGCTGCTAAGCACGAGGTCACGGATCAAATGCCGGCCGCGGTGGCAGCATTGCGATGAGGGCGAATTGCGAAAGCACCCGTGTGCTTATATTTAGGTACACGATAAAGAATCCCAGGTGGAAAAATTATTCGGGAGTCCCCCACTATGGCGTGCCTTTAATCGAATCATGGTTTTATAAAACCCCATAAGTTGAGCGTTCACAGCTTAGGATGTCTCGTATGCTGAAACGCAAATTATAATAATATTGCGAAAAGGCATTGGGCAAGGCAAATAAGGAGTAGCTATGGCATCAACAGAGTTTCACTATAGCTATTGAGGGCAGTAGCGCACTTTCCATTCCTTTGTAAAACGAATGGTGGGTTATGCACGTATACCCTGTTAGAGTGTCTCTTCAAAAAAAAGAAAAGGATACTGCCATTCTAAAGGTTGTGCACCTCAGTATTCGCCGCATTTATCTGAGTCTGTGTACCTACTAGGGAAAAACATTGAGCCTACCGAGGACTTACCATGCCACAGAAGGAGTCAGGCATGTTGGGAAGGTCGTACGTCATCACGGCCACCGACCCCAGGAAGTACATGCTCATCGCGCTCGCCTGGAACACCTTGTACTGTGCCAGAACAGTTGCAGTGATTAGCAAGGCTTCAATTTAGGATCGTGCAATGGCCAACGATATCAGGCGCGCGCTTTGTTCAGTCTTGGAAGCCGCTGTTACCGCGGAAGTAGCACTTAAGGCCGTGACCTAGGGAAAATGAAAGCAATGAGAACTATCTCCGGACCGCTGCAACTTCGCTATCTATACGGCGCAGGTTTGAAATTTCAAAGTTTTTATCAATTCTTGAATTTCGGTCTTGTAAAAGAAGTTTAAACACTCAAGGAGCCATAACACAAATCCCGGACGGAGAGTTTGGAGATCCGATGAGTTCTATACAACACACGGTCTTAAATAAAATGGTCACAAATATATGCCTTATGCAGGTGGCATTCACGAATAAGCGTGGACGAAAGTGCGCCTGCGACACATTTGCTTCTTCTGTGGATCAGTGGCCTGCCGCATGAGGTCCCGGGGGGTCGATTACCCGCCGTGGCTGTCGCACTGCGACGGCGGCACAATGCTATAACGCTCAAATGCCGTGCGTTCGGCGCACGTTAACCGGTGGTCAAAATTAATTAAGAGTGCTTCGCTACAACGCCCTTCAATAGCCCCTACGCTTTGTCACGTCAACTTCCATCGCGGAAGAAATCATGAACATCGTCTCCTTCCCCGTATTCTTATAACCATTTGCGATTGAATCCATTTGTTGAAGTTATCGTGCGTGCATGCTTACGTCACTTTATTGCGATTTAACGCTTAGCTCACCATTAAACAAATATATTCATTGCTTTTCTAATGAGGAGACCTTCATGTTTTCTAGCAGAAGTGAAAGGTATCGTATACATTTAGTAAATATTATTTAAGATAATCAGAAGTCAGCAGGCACTTGCACTTCTTGCCTACATCCCACCTCTGTCACAGTGTCGCCCGTCGTACGTGGTAGCGCAGTGGCTACGGTGTTGCGTTGCCAAGCGCTTGGTCGCGGGCTCAATCCCGGTCGCGGCTACCGCCTTTCGATGGGAGCGGAATGCAAAAACAGTCGCATATTTAGAAATAGGGACTCGTTAAAGAATTCCAGGTGGTCAAAATGAATCCGGAGTCCCCCGTTACGGCATGCCTTATAATCAGATCGTGGTTTTGGCACATGAAACCTTAGATTATAATTTTTTGCGTGCTTTTGAATACAGGGTTTTTGAATGCAGGAAGACAGTGCCCCAGTTGAGACGGCACGACCACTCACGTAGATGGTGATGGGCAGCACCTCGGCGACGTGCTGCGAGCTGAGCCCCGTCACCAGGAAGTGGAGCCCGTTGACCGAGTAGCCGAAGCAGCAGGCGTACAGGAAGTGCTGCGACTTGGAGCCCACGCCGAAGATCATGTACGTGAAGAAGTTGCCCAGGCCTGCCAACTGAATGGCAAGGGAACGTGAGATGTTCACAATGGAACCTGAGGCACAGAATTTATTTCGCCATGGTTCTATGCGATACTTCCTGGACAACCCATTGTTTTACGAATGCTTTAGACTACCCCTACTTACTATTTAGTATACCTTAAACATATGTTTACTGCAGGACGAAGGCCTCTCCCTGCAATCTCCAATTACCCCTGTCCTGCGCCAACCTATTCCAACTAGCGTCCGCGAATTTCCTAATTTCATCGCCTCACCTATAGTCTTCTGCCGTCATCAACTGCGCTTCCCTTCTCTTGGCACCCATTCTGTAACCCTAATGGTCCAACGATTATGTAACCTGCGCCATACATGACCTACCCAGCGCCATTTTTTTTCTCTTGATGTCTACTAGAATATCGTCTATACCCGTTTCCTCTCTGATCCAAGCCGCTTTGTCTCTTACAGTTACGCCTAGTATTCTTCGTTCCATCGCTCTTTGCGCGGTCCTTAACTTGTTATCAAGCTTCTTTGTCAGTCTCCAAGTCTCTGCCCCATATTTCAGCGCCGGTAAAATGCACTGGTTGTATAATTTCCTTTTCAATGATAGTGGTAAGCTTCCGGTCAGGAGATGACAATGTCTGCCGTATGCGATCCAACCTATTTTTATTCTTCTATGGATTTCCTTCTCATGATCAGGGTTCCCTGTGATTAATTGACCTAGGTAAACGTACTCCTTCACAGACTATAAGGCAGAGTGGCGAGCCTGAACTCTTGTTCCCTTGCCTGGTTATTCATCATTATCTTTGTCTTCTGCATAATAATCTTCAACCCAACTCTTACACTCTCTGTTTAGGTCCTCAATCATTTGCTCTAATTCTTCTGCAGTGTTGCTGAATAGAACAATGTCATCGGCAAACCGAAGGTTGCTGAGGTATTCGCCGTCCATCCTTACTCCTAAGCCTTCCCAGTTTAATAGCTTGAATACTTCTTCCAAGCAGATAGTGAATAGCATTGGAGAGATTGTCTCCTTGTCTGACCCCTTTTTTTATAAGTACCTTCCTAGTTTTCTTGTGAGGGATTAGGGTAGCTGTGGAATCTCTGTAGATATTTTCCAAGATATTTACGTAAGCGGTCTGTATTTGCAGCCATAAAAACTTGGACAAACGAGGGTGTAGGCGACGAGACTGGTTCTGAGGAGAGAAAATGAAGGGGGACGAGAAGTTATTCGCGCATCATCAAAACTGAATCCGCAGATTGAAGGAAACATAAACCAGCAATTGAGCTTCGTGTGCTGTTCGTTCGCGTCTCATATTCATACACGATGGCATTCAAGCAAAGCGTGGAACGCGATCCACCGTGAATCGCACATTTCGAGCTGAATATTAACGCGAAAGCGTTAAGGGCCCCATGTCGCAGAAAATCCGGTGTCGGCGGAGTTGTCCGTGAGCAAAAATTTCCGTATTACTTAGGTATACGTATGTGCCACACCTTGCTATATGACGTGTGGTATATGCGGGTTACATTTCTACAGCATTCCATAACCAAAGTTGCTGATATCTTGCATTACATTCTTCACAAGGTTATTCGTGGGAATTTTAAGAATGACAGCCCACAAACAAATGCCATAAAGAAATAACGACAGCGCATGCTCTTTATGGTAAATAATCTCAGACTTAAGTATTAAAAGTTCGAAACGACAGCAGAAACTTCCAAATGAAGTATTTTTTTTTATTTTGGCGAGGCTGTTCATTACCTCCATGATCGGCTCACGGAAGAGGCCGCGCTTCTACCAGAAAACTGGCCTTCGTGCATAGCATTCGCCGCCAGCGTTTCCCAGTAAACATGACGGTTACATACGCTGCAGTTGCCAGGAAGCGGGAGAAGCAGTCAGGGATCTTTGAATGTTACCGCGTTCCACTCTTAAAGGTGAAGCTTATGCGTCCTCCAAATTTTGGTATATGTCAGGACACATGGCCCGCAATTTTCACCCACCGAAGCACACCGTGTGGCGTTTTGTTATATATTCTGCGAAAGATGCTCACGCATGAGTTTCTGCGCATTTACAAGAGCCTGATCCGTACTTCGTGCTGCGGTCGTCGGTGGTGCACGTTACCATGGTGCGAATCCCACTTTGTCACACTGCAAGGGAACAAGCGAATATTTGCTAGAACCCAGTTTAGGCGACTTTGCGCACTTAACTGCAAAAGCAGTGAAGTCAATCTTGCCGCTGCAGCGGCATTACACTGAAAGTGAGAGAGGCACAAAGGAGAGATGCCTCGACCTGCACCACTAGTGTATCGCAGGTAGCGGCATTGCAAAATTTCTCGTTGTACCCTTCGCAATGTTTGCTTTGGCTTTTGAGAAGGGCATCGCAAGGCAAGGTTGCATTTTTAAAACCAGCTGAATTGCGAGGTGAACTTGCAGAGTCAAAGTCACAGCAGCGTTTCGCAATGTTTGCCGTCTGCTTTCCATCCATGCGCAAGTGCCTCAAGGACGGCTTCCGTTTCTTCCTCATGACGCTTCCGGTGAATAAACACTGCGTGATGGTTCGCGCCAAGGACACCTTGTTTTATCTACCAGAAAGAAGAAAAAAAAAACGCGCTGCAATGCCACAAGCTACTTAGAAAAAGAAAAAGCGCTGTACTGGATGTAAACTACAGCAAGCTTTGCATTTTTTTATTCACTGAGAGCTTTCATTTGATCCACTTATTTATTGGCTTACATCTGAAGCGCTATAAGACCTGCTCCACCTGAACACCTCCAGCCCGTGCTCTGGCGACTCCTCGTGCAGCACCTTCAACACATCCAGGGGCTTTTCCGACTTCTATGTAAAACATGACATGCGTTACCATCGACGACAGCTCGGACAAAAAGCCGTTTCTAGAATGAAGTTAACCTCTCTCTAGTTGGAAAATGAGCGAGGGCAACTATACATGCAGGGCCTACACTTTCCGTAATTTAGTTTGAGCTGATAGAAAGCAACGCGCGCATGGAGATCACGATGCAAAAAGAGCAACGCGTACAAGTCTGGTGCGTGCGTGCGCGCGAGTGTGTGTGTGCACATATGCTTACAGGGTAACGTTGAATAAAAAAAAAATGCAGCCTTGAATCTCGCCGCAGCGCGGCAGAAGTATGTCGTAGCCATGGATGCTGCTCTCAGTCGAAGTCCTCGTGAATCCCTCTACATCTGAAGTGTTCTCGCTGCGCCGTCGGCGCAATCACACAACCACGTCGTTTTATGACGTGCTTTCGCATCAGCACTCTAGCTTTTGCTTCCGCGTGTGAGGATTTGCGTTTTGCAGCGGAGTGGGCATCAGCAAAATGCCAAGGATACTCCGCGGAAGCAAAACCGTGCCCATTTTGTAGCTTTAACAAAGCCTACCTGCTGTGCGGTATTGCTTCTTCCTGACTATTTTCTTCTTTTTATCCCAGTACATTTCATTTAGCTATCTTTCTGAAAGAGGGGCGATGGGGGGCGCCCAGAACGAGGAAGTCAGGAGAGGAGAGAGGAGGTGTGGTCAATGAAAATTCGCAAAGCGACTTTACAGCTGGGCCTGTAATTCAGATGCAACGCACCAAAGATTGTGACATTGTTTTTCGTATATTTCAACTTCAGGTGCTATTACAGTAAGATGCGACGTTTGCAAATAGCGATATGCGTGTGCAAAACGGAAGTCACAGGTTCTTTCTTTCTTTCTTTCTTTCTTTCTTTCTTTCTTTCTTTCTTTCTTTCTTTCTTTCTTTCTTTCTTTCTTTCTTTCTTTCTTTCTTTCTTTCTTTCTTTCTTCCTTTCTTTCTTTCTTTCTTTCTTTCTTTCTTTCTTTCTTTCTTTCTTGTTCTTATGTGAACACTTCGGACAGACAGCGCATGGTGGTCTCCAGGGTGAAACTTGTCCAGCTTTCTCGCAGCACTACCGATTGTTGTCGGAAGCGAAAGATCACCCATTATGCTCCACCCGCCGCTTCCAGCACAAAATGAAAAAAGCTTGATGGAACATTCATCAAAAAACAGAATCGCCCTCTTTAGGTCGGAACAATGCGAGCGTTAAGCGCTCGCTACCTTGCCTTGAGCTTTTCAGAGTCGACAACGGGTGAAAGGTTAGAACTGCTGGCGACGGGCAAAAATGGGTAAATGTTGCTTATCTGCAATATGCGTTTCTTCCATTAGTACGTCGCATTACGCACCCCCGTTCTTCTACCACCTCGCTCTAACTTTTTTTAATTCTCCATGCCTATTACTGACATAAAGCAGATCATTAATGCCAGGCGCTCGTTCGGTATTTCTGCTGGAGCTGTACCAAAGTGGGCCTTAATAAGAATTGGAACGTTCGCAAACAAAGCCTGCGAACACGATCGCAATTCTAGACAATAGTATGTCCTCGAGGTAAGAAAACGCCAGAAAACAGGGAAGCTGAGCTAGACAATAGGGTGGACCGCTTTGTCTAGTGACAAAACTGACCGAACGCGAAACAGAAGGACATTGATTGGTTAACTGTGCTGCAGGAGGGATGAAAAAACAAACAAGGAAAGACGGGTGCAGAGAGAACAGGAGAACTAAGCGCAGCTATTTCTCTTCTCTTATTATTTTTTAATGCGCGCTTTGCTCATTCGTATAAATTTAGTGCAATCATGACGTTTAATTTTTCTTTTTCTGCCACGTCAACAGTACCCTGCACACAGTGATTCGAGAAATAAATTACTCACAACTTGGAACTTATCGCTTCTCAGTGTCATTATTTGCTTCCTGCATTTGTCGCCGCAACTAAGCCAGAGTCGTCAATTTGTGTTTTGCCAGCAAACTACTGGCGCATAAAGCGCCCTGCAGTCACCCCGTCTATTGCGTGCGGTTTCGGGTGCAGATGTACAGGGCACGCAATTCACGAGCGACCAGGAGGAGCCACGTCGCCGCTTTAGCGGCACTGGCACTCCGATGCTCTTGATCGTGAGTACATATTATCTGGCCTTACGGAACTGTTGGGCTCTATAGACATACGGCAAGAGCCCCCTATTCGCGCCCTTCATTTAAATTTTACCACATGCAGTGGTCCTGCATTCACTCGAAGAATAACGGGCAAACTGGCAACTCCATTGTGTGGCATTTCCATATACCTATATACAGGGTGTCCCTACTAACTTTAGCCAAGCTGTTCAACGAAAAAAAAAAGGACGGTGCAAGATACAGTTATAAGACCTACGTTGTTCGATCATCAAACCTCCGACGACTGAATACCATAGGTCCTATAATCGCATTTTGCACGTTTTTTTTTTGTTTGTTCAATCTTTCTTTCCTTTGAACAGCTTCGCTAAGGTTAGCTGGGACACCCTGTATATGGATATATCTCATATTCAACTTCATTCTTGAAAAGTTTCTCCCCTCTTTCCCCGAACTTCCCGCCTTCTATTCCTTTCTGTTTCTGAACCCCTTGAGTGTCTGAATTTCTTTTTTCGACATGAAAACATCTGAATTTCACTTAGAAATACCCTTATGTAAGGTTAGAATATCCATATTTAGTTTCATACAATTCAATACATATGGGTCGCTACCTCTGTGGCTCGTTAGAAAGAAACTGCAATGGGGGTATAGTGCGAAAGGATGCGTTTATGTCCGCATATTTTCGCACTGCACAAACTCTGAATTGTCAGACTAAGCATCTCGCATATTATGGCAGCCTGTAAAGCAGTCAGCATTGCAGAATTGGAGTGTTCACTGTCGTCAGAAACTAAGCGTGTGAAGCATTCTTTTCTTGTTCAGAGGGAGTGACAAGCCTACATGTTTTCGTCGGACGACTACGCATGACGAGAAAACGAGCCTTTCTTTAAGTTGACGGTCACGTTCATGTTAAGGCGCTCAAATTTGGCATGTCGAAAAATCAAACAGGGTATAGAATGACTTAAGGAGTGCTTCATGCTGATTGAGCCACAGACACACTAAACGCACGCCATCAGCATTACAAGTACTTTCGGTGATGGTGTTAAGAGACGAGCAATTCGCTCGCACAAACAAAGCAGGCCATTGTTCTTGGAGTATGATGTGAAAAAAAGCTTATTTTGTCATATATTACAACGCCCTATACACTAGAGCTCAAGATGAGGAGTTATATACTGCGGGCCTGGAGAGCTCACTTTGGTGCCCTGCTGGAGTTGTCACCCTTTCAGCCGCTGCTAAACCGGTAACGTCTATGAGCGTTCGTCAATAAACGTGCGCTTCCTTTCCATGTGACCTAGGTCGCCACTTGACAAAGGTCTACAGCAAAAATAAAAATACAGTGGGGTCAGTAGGAGGAATGACTCTGAGCGTGCAAGATGACGCTTGTGTGCGAGGCACGTACCACCTGCAGTGCGTTGAGGAAACCGTTGACCGAGAGCACGTAGTGGGTGTTGAGGTGCAGCTGGCTGAAGGTCTCGTCCACGGCGGACTGCCGGCCCACGAGAAACTCATCGGTGAGGCTGTGCGCAGCACGACAAGTACTGACAGTTTGGAACGACGCGGGCGTTTATTAATTAAACGGCGAAGAATGATAAGCGTATGAACTGTTTATCTTAATCTTCAGTCTGTGGTGCAAAACCGTTTCATGCGCCGGAACTTATCAGAAAGATATATTCAAAAGATGGTAAAATATACTGAGAAAATGACGTTGAAAAGTTAAAAAATAATAATTTTTCACCGACACAAGGTGATTCGAGCTGTTCAATACATGTACACGACCACAATGCTGCGACGCTTTTCTCACTGAGCTCCCCACAATACTTTATAAAGCAGTTACCGTTTCTTTGAACAGGAAGTGTCATTGTAATCTTCATACACCCATGCTGCTCCTAATATATATATATATATATATATATATATATATATATATATATATATATATATATATATGTATGTATATATATTTTCAGTATTTTGCACACCGCCTTCACATTCGGGTGAACGAGAGCCGGTACCTTTGTGTTTGCGCTTGCAAGAAATATTCTTACCACATGCGCAACGAGTGTTACGCAGTTAGATACATTGAATTAAGAGTAATAATCTCAATAAATAGTGCGTAATAATGACGAGGAATAAAAACTATTTTTGGGCAAAGTAAAGACGTTGTGAACTGATAGTTAACGCTGCTAACAACGATGCTTCAAAGTGATAGATGAGTAAGTCGGAGTACAATAATAAAGACCAAACGCAAGCAGCAGAAAACGGGATAGGCCAAAATATTGTCTCGCAACCGTGACTAAAGCCCAGCCCTGTGCATTCATATGATTCTTACATTGATTTGTTTCTCGTGCTCGTTTATTCCTTAAGACCCAATCCTCCAGCTCTGATGGGTGACATTGTACAATCGAATTGTCTTAAATAATCGGTAAGTTTTCTGCAAACCGGTGTGGAACGAGCCACTCTGCAGCAGGAAGCACTGCCGTGTTGTTTCCGTTCTTTAATGAGAACAAAAACCAGTTTTCAGGAGCGTTCTGCGCATTCTAGCCACATCAGAATGCGCCCGCCGTTACCAGGAACTTAGCTAACGGCTACGCATTTAGCAGGAAAACTTCTCAACGGCTGAGCCATGCTCACTTGTAAATTGGTTATAGGAGTTCATCAAGAGACAACAAAACTTGAACGCTGTCAGTAAATGGATATTAAAGAAAAGCGCTGTACACACACTTCCCGATATTGTTTCGTGTTTTCGGTTTTATAATTGCACGCAAATGATATCGCACTCTGAGGGTCATCATGTGGTATAACGACATAGGAGTACATAGCTCCTCAGCTTGCAGTTCAGAGGGGAGAGAGAAGAAAACAATCCAAGACAGGGAAGTAAACCAGACAAATGTCCCGTTGAGTATCCTGCACGGGGGAATAAGGTGGGATGAGGGTTTGAAAGAAAGAAGGAAAGGGCAAGGAAATTGCGACACACGATAGTACTAATGACAGGATTGTGAACACCACTGCGCGTAATGCAGTGCTGTAATAACCTTCAATAGCAATACAAATTATCTGCTAATCTACTAAAAACAAGGACAAACCGGAAAGACGGAAGACATGCATGTAAATCCTACCTTATCGCGTTCATTTTGCCTCCTTCGCAATCCGATATGGAAGGCGTAGCTGCTTCTTCTTCGTTCTCTAAGCACGCACAGCGATGCCTATCAGGAAGGGCTTGCAAGGCACGCGCGTGGGTAATAATGATGATGATGATCCCAGACATACGCACACATGCGCGACGGGAGATTGGCGAAGAAGAGGGCGCTATTGATTAACAAAATCTTCTTATTCCGCGTGAATGTGCTGCGACACGAATGGAAAATGGGAAAAGGGAAAAGCAGTGGCAGTTCCTTTGGGTCGACAACTGCCGTATCAAAGCAAGAAAGTCTACAGACAGTAGGGTGTACCGCATCTCTGGAGTCGATGATCTATCCATTTTTACCTGAAAAGCACTATTCCTGTGCCTTAATGACTGGGAATCACCATGGCGTCACACACTGTTCATGAGCTGAAGCAACTACTTAGTTCTTCGTCCACTTCTCAGATTTCTATCATACACTTTAACGTCCGAAGCTTACCCAAAAACTTTGATCATATGGTTAACTTTCTTACTTTAACCAATCACCACTTTTCGCTCATATGTCTATCGGAAACGTGGCTATCTGCAGCTGACGATACCTTATTTTCCATACCGGGCTATCATTCGGAATATTTTCATCGTCTGGCTGATCGCCACGGTGGATCGGGTATATTTATTTCCAACACATTATCTTATAAACGGCGTGCAGATATCTCATTTTCCATGGCCAAATGCGAATCAGTTTGGCTTGAATTTGACAATCACTTTCTACCAACCAACAAAAGAACTATCATTGGTTCAATTTACCGTTCCTCATCGTCATCTTACGATGATTTTTGTGGTGAACTTGATAGTTTATTAAACTCGTTCATTACCAAAAATTATAATGTAATCATTGTTGGCGACATTAACATTAACATTACAAATTTTAACGATAGTTCTTGTGTCCAGTACACCAAGTGCTTCATTGGACATGGTTTGGAATCTTTGCTAGATTCTCCAACACGATGTGCTTCTTCCGGTCAAAATACGCTCATTGACCATGTACTCAGTAATATCATGACTAATCAAAAAGCTGGGGTGGTCCATTTTAATCTGACAGACCATTATCCAATTTTTCTCTTATTAAATACTCAAACTACTTACAAAAATAAAATGGTGATTAAGAGTTCTTTTGATTCAGGAAAATTTGTGGATTTGGTGTCCGGCTCTGACTGGGGCCTATTATCCGAGGAATCTTGTGTTAACAAAGCATTCAGCACTTTAAATGAGAAACTAACAGATATTATAAATACTTGTACGTCTGTATCCTCCATATCGCGTTGGTATTCCACCCCCAGGCATCCGTGGATCACTAGAGGACTACTGCGCTCTATAAATAAAAAAGATAACCTCTTCAAAAAATTAAAACTCCAACCATTTAACCTCGCCCATAAGGCTCGATTCAAATTATATTCACAAACTCTCACCGTCTTACTTAAACAGGCTAAGAGAACCTACTATGAAAATAAAGTGCTCGAAAATGGGAATGACTGGAGAAAAAATTGGAATGTAATTAAAGAATTTTTAAATCTTAATCAACAAGACACACCTGTGACAGGGTTTACTGACGGCACCAGCACTCTAACTGATCCTATAGATGTCGCAAATTCATTTAATGAATCATTTTTCAAGAGCTCTGCAGCCGGTGTCCCTAACTTGCCCAAGTTGCCCCGCGTGCCTCACTCCTTTTTCTTAAAACCCACATCGCCAAATGAAGTTCATCGCACTATAATAGGGCTCAAGACAACAGGCGGTGGCCTAGATTCAATTCATCCATCAAAAATCAAACTTGTTGCTCGTGAGTTATCTTTTGTCCTCTCTGATATTATTAACACTGCATTTCGTACCGGCGTTTTTCCAACGAGTCTCAAACAAGGAAAAGTCACTCCAGTATTTAAAAAAGGTGATCGAAATATCTTTTCTAATTATCGCCCTATAACGATACTGCCATTTTTTAGTAAAGTAATTGAGAAGCTCCTTGTTAATCGCCTAACGAACTACCTAACAAAATTTAACCTTTTAACTTCTAAGCAGTTTGGTTTTCGTGCTAACTTATCAACTGAATTAGCACTGATAAAACTAACTGACAGCCTAAAGCAGTTTATCGACAATGGGCTATGGGCGGGAGCGGTATTTGTTGATTTAACTAAAGCTTTTGACACTATTAACCACTCCATTTTGTACGCTAAACTTGAATCATTTGGAATTTGTGGACCTGCTTTAGCTCTTTTGCAAAGCTACCTTACTAACAGAACCCAGGTTGTTAGATATGGAAGCGTTTTATCCACCCCAATAACAACGAACCAGGGCGTTCCACAAGGATCAATTTTGGGTCCTCTGCTATTCCTCATTTACATTAATGACTTACCATCATCGCTTAACAGTTCTGAGTGCATCCTCTATGCTGACGATACAACGATATTCAGTAGTGATAAAGACATTAACAGTCTACTCAGAAAGTTAAACACCGATGTCACGAATCTTGTGTCTTGGTGTAAAAATAACTTGCTAAACGTAAACCCTGTTAAAACAAAGTTTATGTTATTTCACTCGTCCCAAAAAACGCCTACAAGAACCCCTGAACTATACATTGATAACTACGTCATTACGCCATCTAATTTTGTAACTTTCCTTGGTATTACATTAGACCCCCAACTTAAGTATAACATTCACGTAAACTCTGTCACTAAGAAGACTGCTTTCGGCATCCGCGTGCTCATTCGAACAAGACACTGTTTTCAGCAATATATACTAAAATCACTTTACTACGCTTTCATTAACAGTCACCTTACTTACTGCATTTCATCATGGGGCAACACATATCCTGCACATCTGACAACCCTCATTCACCTTCAGAACCGGGCGGTCCGAATAATTACCCACAGTTCATACATCACATCAGCAGCGCCCATTTTTCGCACTCTTGAGATTCTACCATTAACTTGCACATTTCAACTGAAACTATGTCTTATATTATATAGAAGTAGAAACAGTGACATTCCAGCTGAGTTACTTCCCTCAACGCAACTTTTCAATACAAATAACACGCGGTTTTCTGAAAATAATAATCTCTTGCTTCCTAAAGTCAACACTAACTACGGTAAAATGACAGCCTTCTTTTCCGCAATTTCATTTTGGAATTCACTGCCATCAAATATTAAATCATGCTCTTCATTACACTGTTTCCGGCGGCTTCTAAAACAGTTCTTATTAACAACATACCTTACCTGATTATTCGACAAGTGTACATACTTTTATATGTGTGTCTATATATAGGTGTGTATCTATGTGTGCGTGTGTGTATACATTTATTACTGTGTATCCATGTTTCATTATTTCTCTCGATTTATGTTGATCAGTCGTTTGTAAATTAATTTTGTTGCACTATTGAATTGCCCACTTCTGTTCATAATAATTATACTTCTATTCAATTACTGTGATGATAGTACCTTCAAGTGTATTTCAATATGGAATTATTCTTGCTAATTTTTGTATAATCTTCAACTACCCGATGTTTCAGTAATTACTTCTAATATGTTCATTGTATTTTCACGGTGTTCTTACCCTCGCTGCTAATCCTATATTACATATTTTGTGCATGTTGTAACAGGAGGTCCCCCTGACAGTTTTTACTTTGGGACCTCCTTCTGTATTACATTTTCTTTGTAATTGTATTGTATTGTGTAATAATAAACTTCAAACTTCAAACTTCAACTTCAACTTCAAGGGTAGCGTGGTCCGGCCGCCGCCTGGTTTCCTCCACTGCCAGGGCCCGACTGACGAAACATTGCTGGCGGTCAGGGTCGTCGCTGCGAAGGGTTGTCTTCCATCGCTCGACAATGTGGTTGAGGATGGGGTGCAGTAGAACGATAAGAGGCCGGATAAGTGAACCAAGCGATTAACGTAGCCATTGCCCGATTTAATTGGCCTATAATATCCGTAGTGAGTGGGTCATCATTGCATTTGTAACAAACAAACGAACCAACCGAATATGGTATCAGACTATGGTAACGGCATCAAGTGACAACGAAAGAAGATACCAAAAGTGTAAGGGCGATTATAAAAGCACTGATGAAAAAAAGATAAGCGGTCTTTCAGAAGCCGCTCACGCCGATAACTATTAAATGTTAACCTGTTAAGCGCCGTGCTTAGGAATAAATGTATGTTAGTACGCGAACCTTATCCACTATTGCAAAATATATTGCCAGTATAGGTCTGCAGCACAGAAGATCCGTAGAAATTGCAGAGTAACTTATTGATGTCATTGGAATAATTTTTATGCAATATGGCAAGAAACTTAAAAAAAAAGATTCAGACAAGCAAGATATCCATCGGAGGACTCGCTGCGGTTGCGTAGTAGCTATGGCACAAGGGAAATGTCAGAACGAGAGACATCTATAACTTGAGCATTCGAGAGGCAAATCTGTAAGATCATGCCACAGGAATTAGCGATCAAGTTATGTTGCTGAAGTGAACAGAAGGAAAGTGCAACAGACTCCACTTGTTCTCTGTGTAATGACAATATCTAAGCGTGTTCCAATCAATTCAAGGCGTATTAATAATCACCAAGAAGCATTACTATGTACTTGCTATGGGAAGATAAGATGCTTTCAATAGAAGAGATGACTTCATCAAACAAGACAGCAGAAAAAGTTCCGATTAACGATTTTCCACAGCGCGATATATATGCTGACTTCAAGCCAAACCGACTCCTGTATACGCTCTATGTGGTCGCGCCTAACACGCACAACTCAGTGAACTGTCAACAGCAATCAGTAAATAATAATATGGTTCTTCATTCATGGCAAGCCGACAGCTTGGCCTCGAAATGCAGTGACGAAATTGTTGCCGGCCCATTCCGTTTTCTTCTTCCCTTTTTTATCAGCTGTATGATGGCGCTTTACGATTTGCCGGCATTCTACGTATAGGGCGCCATGGGATTTCATCCTACACGGAAGGAAGTGGCACTGGAACTATACTTGAGCAACAGTGGAGCGTGAGATGCAACCGAGATATCATGAAAACAACTTACACCAAGGGTGCAATGCGGCGAAGCGATTTCACAACAGCTGTGAAATCGCCACGTCCATTTTGTGGAAATGGATGAAAGGCCAGCGCCCAGTACATTGATATTTTCCTTTCGCTTGATATTTTCCTCATACTGCCACTTGGACGTTGTCTTACTTTCTTGCCGGTGACCACTTTCACCCGGTTCTAATTGTTACAAAGGTATGACACGGCGCAAAACGTGCCTGATGTGTATACAACTTCGTGAACGTTGTCACCCATTCGGTAGTGGGACGAGCGCGTTTTTGTCGGGTTGCACATGCGGCGCGAATAGTTTCGTACAATTTTGAATCAGCGTGAACAGCAGCGATTGCTCTGGATGCGTTAACTCGCTTATTAACGCCGGATCGACTTGAGTCGTGGATAAGGGCAGAAATGTGGCCTTGTTGGTCATTCATATTGAGCTTGAATGGGGTGTAGAGTAACACGGGGGATATATGAGCACGAAGAAGAGCGACAGAAACAAAGCAATCACTTTCAATTCAATTTTATTTCGAAATTGCAGTACTTATATCCTGAACGGGTGCGTTGCAAAAACACATGTCACTACAACCTTGAGAGTGCAGGCACAAAACAGACAAAAGGAAAACAAGGAGACTTGCCCAAAAGCTTGCACACAACTCGCCAACGTTACGCCTTCCTGCGTTACACAGGTATGGCGACGCACCGGCTATAAGGCAGAGTAATCTTTTTAGGCCATAGGGTTAGATTGGCTACCAGTGGCGGTGTCGAGGGTGGGACCATAAATAACTAAATAAAAATAACGAATAGAAATTAGTAAACGCACGTGTAATGACACTGGACGTCGACAGAAAAACTATTTTAACTTATCGTCGTGCTATATTTGAATAATTTCTTATTTTAATTAGTTACATGGACCTTCTGCCGTGGACTTTCTGGTTCAGAAAAGGACCAATATAAATAGTTTAGGATTAGAATTTTGCTTTCACCGCCAAGTATCCGTAGGTATATCGATATGAAATAGCGTTAAAATTTAGTGGTGACAAATAAGCTTGTTCACATCTCTCATTAGCGCGCAGTCTTTTTCCTTTCTTCCCTTCTTTCTTTCTCTTTTTTTTTCAACTTCATCACACTCTTTCTATCCATAACGAACAGATGTGCCGTCAACGCAACTCCGGCATTTCTACGAAGCCGCGTTCCCTTTTTAGCATCGTGTTTACGTGTCAATATGCAATAGAAGTGTAGGCCAGTTGGTGTAGCATTTTCAAGAATAAAGTACCGCAATACAAGGGACAGAGAGCGCTCGTATTGTTTCATCCGGCTCTCTGTCCTCTGTATTCAGCTATTTTATCCTTCACAATGTTTGCGTTTTAAGAATTGCCAGAAAAGATAACTCGTGTAAGCTGCTGTACAGGCTTATTTTAATGAAATGAGACGCAAATTATTATACGACTTCGCATTCGAAAAGTCGTCCCATTTCTGTCTCTATATATTCTCTGCGGTAGCAAACACGCACCTGTTGCGGGACCCTCGGTTAACCCGCTTTCTTCTCGTTTATTCCATAACGAGGGTCTCGAATCCGGCTACATTGATGCCTTCAGGTAGCATATGTGGGTTTATTGACCAGTTGCCTTCACCCAAAAAGATCACGTTCTCGTGACGCCTGCACCAAAAAGGATGTTCCACGTCCGCCGCCAAGGTCTGTGTGTGATGGCGCTGGCTAACACTCCCAGGGTTCTACTAGGACACATAAATACCCGAGAAAGTGGGTGAGAAAACAGCGCCGCGGTAGCTCAATTGGTAGAGCATCGCACGCGAAATGCGAAGGTTGTGGGTTCGGTTCCCACCTGCGGCAAGTTGTTTTTTCATCCGCTTTATTTTCCAATAATTCCTCGTTTCTTTATTTCATTTATTAAGCACAAGTAATTTCCCCTATGTTGTCCTTGGTGTCACTGTTGGCTTCTTATGATATGACTAATAAAATCGGGACCCTCGGTTAACCCGCTTTCTTCTCGTTTATACATACATATATATATATATATATGTATATATATATATATGTATATATATATATATATATATATATATATATATATATATATATATATATATATATATATATATATATATATATATATATATATATATATATATATATATATATATATATATATATATCAAGGGATTGCTACAGGTGCTCACAAGCATTCTGTGCAGTACGTCGGTTGACAAATTAATCCCGACAGATACAATAGTAAAGTCATGAAAAGCAAGCCTTCAAAGGTTTCGAAGTGTTACTTAAAAAAAACCATTCTCTGGCAGAGGGTTACAGCTTATTTATTTGAGAATTCTATATTTGCATAATAACCACATTGTACGGTTATGGCACTGAAAACATCGACAATGATGAATTCAAAAGTGCGTAGCATTAGCGAGAGAAATTCGTTAGCGTCACACCGTACCTCTCTCAGATCCCGGATCTATGATTTCAGCCGTGTTCACACACGCACACGCACACACACACACATGCGCGCACACACGCACACGCGCACGCACACGTACGCACACTTACAGGCACAGACACACACACACGCACACGCACAAACACACGCGCGTGCACACGCATGCACACACACACACCCTCACACACACGTTGGCACCCCACACACGCACAAGCACACACATGCGCATACACAAACCCATACGCACGCGCGCACATACGCGCAAACACACACACGCACACGCACACACATAGTTTGCACACAAAGGTAGGCGGCGCCAAAAATTTACATGTTACCGCGGCCTAATAAGGTTGGGAAACGTTCTGCAGCCTGGGTAACATATACAATTTTATTAGATTTTCTTCTTTGTACTTCTCCTTCAAGATGTGATTTGACTGACACTTAATTACTTCTAATTTAAAGAAATCTGGCAGTGCGTCAAATCTCAGTTAAATGAATTTTGAAACATTTATATTCCTCCTTGTTCGTGTCAAGGCCAGAGAATCGTTTGCAAGATTGTCTATGCAGATCGTGGAGGATTCTTGTCGCAAATAGGGGAATAAATGCCGTATTCGTCTCCGAACTCATCTTTGAACAGCAAGTTGAATGCTTCCAGTTTCGACGTGACACCCGGTTCTCAAAAAGAAACAACAAAAAAGAACAACGCAGTTTTGTCCTGAAGACATTCTGTCCATGTACAGGTCATGCGTGAGGTTTGCCTCTGCTTGCAGCTTCACGTTGCACTTATTCATGTGGACCATTAAGCCCACGCAAAAGGCCAATTTCCAGAACTCGTAACCGGAGAGTAGTGGTTCGAAGCAATCCTTGTGTGCAAGGGAATCTTTTTTTTTCTGCCCTGAGATTAGAGAAACAAGACAACTTTTCTGCAGTTCGGCCATCGAACTGCCATGTAATACGTTAGGTTACGAACTCGGATTATGTCGCCTTCAGATATTCACGGAAATGGCAGTAATTGAGCCCATGTGACCTAGAGACGTATCTCGGATGGCCCCTTTTGGAGGTATCTCGTTCAATGCGCGCTGATTGGCTGGGTGAGCAAAACTGGATGGGCTGATTTCTTGGTTGAGAAAACCCGGTCGAATCATACGACGCGCCGTACACTACGTCACGCGAAAGGGACAGTATCGCCGAAGGTGACCATGCCTTTGTCCACAGATAACGTTAACAGCTTAAACAGCAGGCTTCAGTACACAGGTCATCTGCACGTATTCCCGACATAGTGCCTGCTCGTGAATCCTGCAGTGCACTAACACTGGCCTTCGAAATCAGTCACCTTCAGCACATTTGGTAATTTGGCCTGCAAGTATATCTTTTAAAACTCCGGACATGTTCTCACGATCAAGTGGCACAAAATGTAGTTTGCCGACTGCAAGCTGTATTGATTAATTAATTCATTCATTAATTATGTCAGTAGCTTCAGGGACCAAAGAGCATTACACAGGGGGTGGCTACATGGACCAGAAATACACATATTTAGCAATTAGTTTCGCAGTTGTATCCATGGAAAAAAACTAGAGATACAATCAGTAACGGCAGTCCTGAATGAGACTAACCATTGTACTTAGCTTCAGTGTAATGCAGCTAGATACAATGTCATTTGCTATAATTTCATCGCGACTAACATGGCGAGAAGTGACCACCACTTGCTTAATTACTTCACATGTGCGAGTATGTTGCAACTACCACCGGCTATCTTAGGCCAACTGATAGAGTTGCGCAACAGTCTGAAAGATCATTTTCCTGCGCGCACGCTAATTCAAGGTGTGGTGAAAAGATTTTCTTGGATATTCTGTAGCAAATCGCTTGATTTCTTGAATATAATATACAAGACGCTTGGTTTCCTCGTTGCAGGTGAAGAGTGCTTTTCGTTTTCATAACTGCCCGAAAACAGTGCGAAACGAGAAGCACAAGGAAGCAAACTCGCAAGAAAAGTGATAGTCATCAGTGTTTCGAGATAGCACAGCGATCGTGAGATTGGAGTTGTTGCGGCGATATAAATGAGGTTCGTATTGGCTTCAAGGATTTGGATTTCCTTCTACGGCGGCGCATACCCACTGCGGGAGATTGACCAATATTTGGATGGTATTAGGAAGATGCTGGTAATAAAAGTGCACATTTCTTTTTTCTTCCTTCGTACTTTCTTTTCCTTCAATTCTAGTGCTTTCGCGAACGCACATAAGGGGAAAATAAAACAAAAACAAAAAAAAAGCAATAAACGCATAAAGCCCAGTACGATTCTGGTCCTGTGATAATGTCGCTCATGTTCAGTTTAGTGCCCTTTAATGACCGGAATAAGATTCTCTGATACCGACTCGAGTCTGCCATTTCTGAGCATGTTGCGTCCGATAAGCTCAGTGTCAAGTTCTTTCTGGAAGCAAATTACCGTTGCTGGAGCTGAAAATTTCTTTCTCTTGCTTGTCTGAAGGAGCGCGGGAGCACGAAATGGCCGTAGCCTCCGGTTTCTGTCAAGAGGTGACACTCGCAGGCTGCGAGACCTTTGCACCAAACAACGACAGGTGCAGCTTCGTTCGCAGCGCACGACTCGTATTCACGTCGCTTCGCTGAAGGGAAGGAAGAGGAATGATAATAAAAAAAGAAAGCGTAAAAGAGAGAAATACCAAGGCGCAGGCTTTACGGCAGGCAAGTTCGTTTAAACAGATGTCAGGCAGGGCAGCGAGACGAGCTAAAAGACGCCACGAAGCAGGCAAGGCGAACGTACCGGGTTGATATTATTCCTGCATAACACGTCATCGTCCTCGCCCAGGGCTGCGCGAGATTAAGAGCTGTCGTGTCCGATCTATTGTGCCCAACTTTCTCTCCCATTGTTCGACGGCGACTTTACAATATCCACCCTTTCTTTTTATATCCTACGGACAACGTTCATGTCGCACTTGTCGGGACGGCGGCGTGGCGATGCAACAACGGGGTCTACGAAACAGCAACGCTCTCGCGGCGACGACCGGCGCTCTGACGTTGTGGAGAGTGAACCGCTCCTTTCGGCGGCAGATCAGCTGACCGAGGAGGAAGCCCGCTGGGAGGAGAGCGACGACGAAGAGTGCGGCGACTCTCCCGAGGTCGGTTATTCGGCGCCGGGAGTGCCAGGAGCGCGGAGGCCGAAGCAGAGGTCCCGCGAGCAGCAGCACCATTGGCAGCGGCTGTTTCGGCTCCCGCGTGACGTTCCCGAGCCGGTCGGCGGGCGCGGATTGGCTTCTGGCGCGGGGCACGTGGCACGCGGCTGCAGCGGGCACGACGAAGCGCGGGAAGCGGCGGCCGTCGGCAGCAACAGCAGCAGCCACTTCCATCGATCGGCGGCCGGGAGCCGGGACGGGCCCGTTACCGGCGCAGCAACGACCGGCGTCGAAGACGACGGCACGCGAGACGGCCAACCGGAGCCCAGCCGCAGCAGCAGCCGAAGGCGCCGCGCGGGGGGCCCGCCTCTGTCCATGAGTCCCAGCAGCACCGAGTACCTGGACATGGACAAGAACGACGACGTCTCGCACAAGAACCGCGGCCTGTTCGTGTCGCATAAATGCATCGCCGTGTGCGTCATCCTGGTCGTGGCGGCACTGGCCATCGTCGGCATCTCTACGAAACTGCTTACCGAAAAGGCCGAGCAGAGCCCGCCGAAGAGTACCGAGCCGATCAAGCCCGTGCCCTCCCCTCCCAAGAACGTGCGCCTTCCACGGTCGCTGGTGCCGGTCCACTATGACGTCGAGCTGACGCCTAGACTAGATGGGAACTTCACGTTCAACGGATCGGTGGCGATCCTCGTGCACTGCGCGATAGAGACTTCGAACGTGACGTTGCATATCAAGGACCTAAACGTGTCGGACGTGTCGGTAAACGATGCGGCCGCCGCCGGCGGCTCACGCGTGGAGCACGACAGGTACGACGAGGACAAGCTTCTCCAGTTCCTCGTTATCAAGCTGAAGAGACCGCTCAACGCGGGATCAAACTACACGATCAGGATGAACTTTGTCGGCCACCTGAATGACGATCTCGCAGGATTCTACCGGAGCTCGTACGTGGACGCTTCGGGACACAAGAGGTAAGCGCCGCGGTTTATCCCCTCGTCAGACGCAAATTTGTCCAGTGGGAAATTCTTGCTTACCCGGACGTGCGGGTCATATCGGTATACTTACGTTACGTGCCATGGCTCAAAGCTCATCATCTATATTGCAAACTAGTATATTCCAGACGTCGCGCACACCCGCGTCCTCAAAGGAAACGTATGTCAGTCATTTGCGCACCGCGTACGTTCAGCATGCGCCCTGTACAAGCTCACTAGTTTCAATCTATTGAGGGAATAGCCTTGTAAGGCCACTGAGCGCTGGGTACTCAGAGCTTTCCGGGGCAGTGCGTGGAGGGCACGGTTTTGTTTCCTCGAGTTAAACTTACGCGCCGTGGTTCAGGCGCCGGCGCGGGAAGTTTAAAGGTCTGAACCACGCTGGCGAGGCTCTCCCACGAGTGCATTCGCTCGTCACAAGCGCTGGGCCGACCTCGAAGCCCGGCCGGCTTGCGCGTTGACGATGGGTGCAGCGAGAATGGCTTGCGTGCGCCGAATTCTCGAGGCGAGCTCATTTCGGTGACCGGTTTCCGTTCGGCATTGCCGGCTTCGTTTGAAACAGGCTGCGACGTTGCATGCAGTGCTCGGCTATAGATTTCGCCGGCAGTCCGTACAGGGACAACGTTGCACAAAGGTAGTGGATGCTTCTGCACTTCTTTTTATGCACGGCATTCGTCGTTCCTCATAGATACGTATATGTTGCATTGCCACAAGTCGAAACAATCTGGCGGAGATCAAGCGCTTCCTCACTGCTGATAAGAAATGGTAAATCATTTGCCCATGATATGTTTAGCACTTGAAGCTGTGCGCGTTAGCGCAATTTTCCGCGTGATTTTCGATTCTTTTTCTTCAAGAACTTCGTGGCTCCTATCGCGCTAAGGAATGTGATTTTTTAGTAGTTTATTTCATTTCGTAGCTGAGATGCATGTCACACTTTCGCTGGTGCTATTGCTAGTGGCTTTATAAGTGTACTCCGTGTAGGCAAACACAACCACACAGTGAGTTAAGGAAACTTACAGTGTGTGAAACTTGCTTCAGCTTGCAAGCCCGTTGGATGAAAAGCATGCTGATTATACATAAGTACCTATGGGCATTCAGTTAATGTCTCATGCCGTCACTTCTTAGTGGAACGCTGGTGAGCTTAGGCAAAAAAAAAGGAAGCGAAATAAATAATAAATAAGTAATATTGGAGTTCGCCGATCAGCAAGCAACTATCTGTAAGGATGTGGGAAGTTGTCTTAAGCAGAGTTCACTTGCACTCTGCTAAGAATGCGTGCTGTCATCTATCTCCCCCCCCCCCCACCCTTTTCATTATACTTCTGTCCCATATAACCTCAGCTTAATGCACGAATGCGTGTCTCATCGTTACTGTATCAGGAAAATAAATTGTAACATTTATCTGCAAATGAAGCAAGAATGTTGGCTTCCATGTTGCGTAGTTTTTCAAGCGCCTACAAAACAGCGGACGCAGCTGCAGGTAGCCGCGAAGTTGTCAGCAGCCGTGTGAAGAGTGATATAGGTCACCGCGTTACGATTGTGTCCGTTAAACGGTAATGCTATAGCATTGTTACGTAGTCTGCACGGGCAGAATTATAGTTTGAAATTGTTGGATGGAGTTGGAGGGAGAGGACCAATCACTTGGAAACGTGTTTCAGGCGTCATTCAGACTTGTGTCAAAAGTGCGTTGGTTTAATGAACGTAGGCGTGCTTTTTGGGTGGGACGAATAGCGCAATTTCTTAGTGCAAGCTCAATGAAGTTGTAAGCTTGCTGTGATACAGAAAATAGGAACAGTGGTGACCTGTAGGTGCGAGGGAAGGGTCGCGGAGATATTAGTTCTCTCAGTTAAAATTTACCTAATAACTGCGTGCGATTAGATGGAGATACGTAGGTGGGAATAGGGCGACGGAGGTATTAGAAGTTTTCTTATATTTGGTTGCATATAGCATATATAACGCAAGAGCAAGGAGCTTGTCTTGAATGCAAGTAAAAGGGAAAGGAAACGTTTAGGCGTCTATCTCATCTAGAGCGTACGCGAACTGTGCGCCTCTGTGCAATGGCGTAGCCGTGGCACTGTAGCTGTAGTGTTCGAGGAACGGTACTCGTGTTTCTGATATTTGCATGAAATAAATCTCCAGTTTTGCAGCTGTAACAGTGCTGCTTCTTTTTCTCGGTGGCTTCCTTTTCTATGGCTTCTTCGCTATTGAGAAATCCTTTGCGAGCAAACGCTGGCAGCAACGGCATGAAGCCGAAGTTTCGGAAACGAGAAGCCGTGCCATGGCGTTACTTTGGAGAAGATGTCTGTTGAACGCTATCGTACCGGCTGCATGACGCGTTCTACAATTGAACTCTTGTGAACAATAAAGCCTTCTGTGTCGGGAAAAAAGAAAACTGAGGAGCCATTCCACTCTGTAGCACATCACACAGGGTTAAATAAGGGCACATGTATTTATTTTCACCATTCGGTAATGATAGCGACGATAGCTTTGTGTTTACTGCGATATACATTGACTGGTTCGGTTACAACCTCAAACAGAATCTTGGCCAAAATTAACTCTATGCAGTACCGTTGTTCAGTAGTTGAGTTACTTAATTGGAGTGATGCGGGACTTCAAACCAAAGCCATCTAGCACAATCTGAGGGAACCATTTCTTGTCTGGTTTTAAAATGTCCACATTGAAGTCTCCAACGGTGATCACAAGGTTAGTGTCATCACGGCTAGCCCATGCAAAATGCGTGGTCATGAACTTTTTGATATCGCACTTGGGTTTGCCTGGTGATATATACACAGTGGATATCACAACGCCGTCTTTCGTTTGTACGGCACAGACATCCCTACAGTCGGTGGCATTGTCCTCTTGCGAGTATACATACATTTTGTCCTTTGCGTATATACGGCAACACTTCCTGCACGTCAGTCCATGTGCTGTTCACAAACGATTCCAGTAAACCGATCGACTTGAAATAATGCATATTGATTGATTTATTTCATTTATTATTAAATTTAGTATTATTATTGCTGCTTTTTATTATTATTAGGGGGCAAAGCGCGTGAAGCCTGCTTCACCTCCTACCCGCCGTGGTTGCTCAGTGGCTATGGTGTTGGGCTGCTGAACACGATGTCGCGGGATCGAATCCCGGCCATGGCGGCCACATTTAGATGGGGGCGAAATGCGAAAACACCCGTGTACTTATATTTGGGTCGCGTTAAAGATCCCCAGGTGGTAGAAATTTCCGAGTCCTCCTCTACGGCGTGCCTCATAATCAGAAAGTGGTTTTGGCGCGTAAAACCCTATAATTTAATTTTTGCTTCACCTCCGCCAAATACCCGCCGTGGTTGCTGAGTGGCTATGGTGTTGGGCTGCTGAGTACGAGGTCGCGGGGTCGAATCCTGGCCATGGCGGCCGCATTTATACGGGGGCGAAATGCGAAAACACCCGTGTACTTGCATTTAAGTGCACATTAAAGAACCCCAGGTGGTATAAATTTCTGGAGTCCTCCACTACGGCGTGCCTCATAATCAGAAAGTGGTTTTGGCACGTAAAATTCCATTTCTTAACCACCACCAAATGTCGTCCCAGTCCGGTACTGCACTATCTCTGGGATAGGCCCACGCTCACCTTTTTTTACTGTTGTACGCACGGACATAAAAAATACACGAAGCACTAGCCACATACAACTTCGCTGTAAGAGGAAATGTGGTTGTATAGCGGTAGTGGCAGGTGGAAGTAGCCGCGCTGATGTCACCAGCTACAGTGAGTTACAACTGGGTGGAATTCCCCACCACAGCAGCTCGGTGAAATTTACCGAGGATGAGACCGCGGTTTCGATTTTCGGCCGCATTTCGACATGGGCGTTACGGAAGACGTTCATGCGGAAGGTTTCGGCGCAAATTAGATATACCCAAATGCTTGCAATTAATTGCTCTTTCTTATTCTCGCAAATAACTGTTCTTTGTCAGGCACTCAGTCAGCCGGTTATTCGACAATCACCTCCTGGTTGAACATTACTTGACCGTGCTGTTAGAAATCTCCGTAGGCACACACAGAAAGCTTATCAGTGTGAATCTTCATTTCTGGAAAGTTGCATGAAATCCCCGAAATTTTGTTCAATCACATTTACTACTGCGCTCGGCCAGCGGCGTGATGGCTGTCCTAGTCACGTGATTGCCTAGAGTAAACTGAGCGTGTGCTGAGTTCATCTTTGTCTTTAAAAAAGACAAAATTGTGTTTCCAGCTTTGCAGTCACGATGACGTAGGTTTTGCCTGCGCGGCACCGTATCGTTTTCTTTTGTGTACGATTAACGGGAGCGCCGAGTGTGTATGTAGTTTGAGGTTGTGCAAGACCTCAGCGAAAGCGGAGTGAATACTCGAGGACGAAAAAATTACGAAACCAATTGAGCTAGCACAACACTTACCACAATTTTCACTTGGACGGAAACGGAAGTCCTGTTTGTTGAATTGCCCTATGAAATTACAAGATGAATTAAATCCCATCGTGAAGCCTTGTCTGTTGCGTGAGTCTTAACAAACTTGAAAGAGTTGTTTTGTTGTTAGTGCTTTACTTTAAGTTATTCTTGCATAATACGGATTGTATAATATTAGTTTGCTGACTCAGCAAACTAATAGCATGCCGTACGTTACTACACTTGTGCTCCGACAAGTGTACCAATGAGGTGCAACCCTAATTTTGTAAGCCCATTAAAATCTAACCATGTGTTTCTAAATTTAATTAAATGCTGGAATTTTACGTCCCAACACCAGAATATGGGAATCAGGCGCTCCGTAGTGGGGAACTCCGAATTAATTTTCGCTACTCATGCACGGTACATACTTAACTTTTGCACCAAATGCACGGTACATAGGCGTTTTTGCGCTCCCCCCCCCCCTTCCCCCCTATCGAAATGGGGCGGCCGGAATTTGATCCCGCGCCCTCGGCCTTAACGCCAAAGACACTACACCACCATGGCGGCTGTGTCTCTCTGAGTCCTTTATTGTACAACGCACCACGAATAAGTGTCTACGAACTTTTCGAACTCCATTAGATAAGTTACAGACCCAATCATGCCGTACAATGACGTAGAAGCGGAGTGTTAGCTTGCTGCGCCGTATGTGTTACTGATAGCTTCATCACCTGATAATCTTAAAAGCACAAGCGGACTGATTAAAACATGCTCGCATTTATACACCTGCAGCTATCGCTGCGCGTTATTAATGATACCACGCGCCTATACTGCTTCGCAGTGTCAGCAGCCGCCTTCACACGACTCATGAGAGAGCTTTTATAGCTTGCCTTTATTAGCCCCTCCATCTGGCCAAACTTCAGGCGGCGTCAAAGCTATATACGGTCAATCAGTAAGCAGAAATTCTTGCGTGCCATGAGAACTGTCAGCGGCGTGATTGGCGTCTTTTGAGCTGCATTACACACCTTATAGTGTAGTTGCCAGAGCAACAACCAACACAGCGTGCAACACATCTAAGTACAAATCCAAACAAGACAGGTTCACAGGAAGCTGTGTCTTTGAAGTGATTAGCCCTGTTTGGACAAGGGTTACCTCATACTGGAGCCATCGTTTCGCCAAAGGGCTCTGTCGGGAAATGTTGGGGACCCTCTCTTATCGAAGCGTTATTTGGCTCTAGCCGGAGGGATCACTTGTTCGACGACTGTTGGAATCACTCATAAATACGAACCATTTCTTGGCACTAGACCACTTGGTCAGCTTGATATCATTGTAACTTGATACAGCTTGTATCAGTAACAAATTCTTGGAACTTCCTGGTACACTGCATTAGGTAAATTATAGTGCAAGGGCATACGACGACGAGGAAGTTAGCGTGGTGCGAATGTTACTCGATAACGCGTAAAGCGCCTTGCCGAGCGATTGCATATAAACGAAGACACCGATGCAATGAAAGGAACGAATCGAAAAGGAGACGCTGTGAGCGCACACGTTCTGTGATTGTGAAGTTAATTATTTTCACTGGTTCGGGCATTTCACAGGTGCATTGTACGAGATATACCAAGCAACGTTTTCAACGCACGTGTTTTCCTTGGTGTCTGTTTGTTGGCTTCACGTGATCTTTTCAAAAAGATGACGCAGTGAGCATGGCTACAGATAATAATGCTTCGATGTAGTGATCGCGCTTGCAAGATGCACTGGATCGTTTCTCGTGCCTAATTTCTACCGGACTCCTCAACGACCTGATTACTTTTTCTTAGCGAAATGAGTTTAGCAGAACTTATTAAGGTCACTATATTGTTCTCGCGATGAGATGGTGCCCCTAATTCTCTCTCATATAGGTCTGCGACCCTTCTTTTTTTCGATCCCACCTCGACACATTGTCCTCGCATTCTCCTTTCTTTCCTTCTTTTCGTCATTTTCCTCACCACGGTTTACTCACGCAAACGGTGTTACAATGGCATTGCGACCGCATTGTGAGGGCTTTGCTTCTGTCTCGGAGCTCCTGTGTGGAGGCTTGCGCCCACCTGCCGCAGATGTGCATACACGTTTCGAAGCTGGGTCGTCACGCGAGTCGTGTGCAGCGTATGCGTCGCGTGACCGACCAACACGACGGCGACTCGCGCAAGAACTTCCGGCGCGCTGCGTTGGCAACTCGGCTAGTCGTGTGACCAATTAGTCGCTGGCGGTGTCAACACGCCATTAACCCTTTAGCGGTGTCTGGCAAGCCCGGCTGGTCGTGCGCTCAGCGCTTTGTTCTCTCTCATTCCGAATGATATATATATATATATATATATATATATATATATATATATATATATATATATATATATATATATATATATATATATATATATATCATAGCATTCTGCCTCCCCTTTTTTTCTCATTTTATTAACGACTTTCCGGAAAAATCACAGGAAACATTTAGGCTATTTGCAGCCGACTGCATTCTTTATCGAAATATTAACTCGCATGATGGCCACATAACACAAACAATGACACGAAAGCAGTGTCTAACTGGTGTGCCGACTGGCAGATGACCATCAATACTACTGTTCTGTCAATCAGTAGAAAAGAAGAAGTAACTCGAGCTTTATGTATACCGTTAACGACGTGCCACTGATACGCGTTCATGAACACAAGTACCTCGCATTAACATAAACACATGAATTCAGATGGCACTTCTATATAAACGTTACAGCCACTGCAATGAAATGCCTTTTCTTTCTTGGAAGACACCTCTGACTAGCACCACCCCATACAAAACTTCTGGCTAACAATAATTTCGTCAGGTCAGTCTTTGAATACGCAAATGCTATCTGCTTCCAATACACTAAACAACCAATTAAAAAAACTAGAAGGTGTACTGAGGAAACCACTACTGTTTATATACAATAAACATAAACTAACAAACTCGCCCACTGAACTTCTTAACAAAGCCGGAATCTTACCAGTACAAAACCGAACAGTACTAGCCCGTTCTAAGCTTATGTACCAGCTCCTACACAACAAGCTCAATACTAATACCTCTAGATACATCTCCAGAAATGAAACACGGCCAACGCGACATAAACACACACAAACACTCAATGGGTATTCTTTTCGTACCGACTGCTTCAAGAATTCGTTCCTTCCTTTAGCGATAAGAGAGTGGAATAACATGACTGAATCCATTAGTAACAGGTCCTTACTAGATACATTTGCTTGTTTAGTGCAAGAACATCTCCTCGCATTACAGCTCTGGTTTACTTATTTTGTTTTGTTATTGATCTTCAAACGGTAACATTTTAACCTATAAGTATTCTGTTTGTATGATGCATTATATGCAAGACTGCATCCTGTTTACCATGTTCATCACGTAAATTGTATCACACGTGGTTGTAGGCTTCCTTCTTTCTTAATTTGGTTTGATTATTTTATCAGATTCTTCTGTATAGTTATAGTAAATTGTACCCATGTATTGCATCTGCGATGATGTACTTAATTCTTTTGTTGAGCGAAGCAAAAAAAATATTTTGCAATAACACTCTCGTGATTATGTAATGTATTTATATTTTTTTTGTTCGCAAAAACTACCATATGTGCTTGCTCTTCCTGTTTTAATCCCATGAGGTATTGACAGAAGGTGAAATAAATAAATAAGAAGCCAACAAAAGATGAACAGGGACAGCACACTGGAAATTACCTGTACTTAATAATTAAAGAAATGATAAATTAATTGAAAGAAAGCGGATGAAAAAGCAACTGGCCGCTGGTGGGGCACCAACTCACGTCTTTGCATTACGCGTGCGATGCTCTTACCAAGTAAGCTACCGCAGTGCCGCCTTCCCATCCACTTTCTGGGGTACTTATGTTTGTCTACTAGAGCTCATCATTACTAATAATGACTAATCATCATTGCTAATATCATTACTAATATGGATGAGATAGTTCAAGTGGCTGAGGAGTTCTATAGAGATTTATACAGTACCAGTGGCACCCACGACGATAATGGAAGGGAAAATAGTATAGAGGAATTCGAAGTCCCAAAGGTAACGCCGGAAGAAGTAAAGAAAACTTTGGGAGATATGCAAAGGGGGAAGGCAGCTGGGGAGGATCAGGTAACAGCAGATTTGTTGAAGGATGGTGGACAGATTGTTCTAGAGAAACTGGCCACCCTGTATACGCAATACCTCATGACCTCGAGCGTACTGGAATCTTGGAAAAACGCTAACATAATCCTAATTCATAAGAAAGGAGACGCCAAAGACTTGAAAAATTATAGACCGATCAGCTTACTGTCCTTTGCCTACAAACTATTTACTAAGGTAATCGCAAATAGAATCAGGAACACCTTAGACTTCTGTCAAGCAAAGGACCAGGCAGGATTCCGTAAAGGCTACTCAGCAATAGATCACATTCACACTATCAATCACGTAATAGAGAAATGTGCGGAATATAACCAACCCTTATATATAGCTTTCGTTGATTACGAGAAAGCGTTTGATTCTGTCGAAACATCAGCAGTCATGGAGGCATTACGGAATCAGGGTGTAGACGAGCCGTATGTAAAGATACTGAAAGATATCTATAGCGGCTCCACAGCCACCATAGTCCTCCATAAAGCAAGCAACAAAATCCCAATAAAGAAAGGCGTCAGGCAGGGAGATACGATCTCTCCAATGCTATTCACAGCATGTTTACAGGAGGTATTCAGAGACCTGGATTGTGAAGAATTGGGGATAATTTTAATGAAGAGTACCTTAGTAACTTGCCATTCGCTGATGATATTGCCTTGCTTAGTAACTCAGGGCACCAATTGCAATGCATGCTCACTGACCTGTAGAGGCAAAGCAGAAGAGTGGGTCTAAAAATTAATCTGCAGAAAACTAAAGTAATGTTTAACAGTCTCGGAAGACAACAGCAATTTACAATTGGTAGCGACGCACTGGAAGTCGTAAGGGAATACACCTACTTGGGGCAGGTAGTGACGGCGGATCCAGATCATGAGACGGAAATAATTAGGAGAATAAGAATGGGCTGGGGTGCGTTTGGCAGGCATTCTCAGATCATGAACAGCAGGTTGCCATTATCTCTCAATAGAAAAGTATATAACAGCTGTGTCTTACCAGTGCTCACCTACGGGGCGGAAACCTGGAGGCTTACGAAAAGAGTTCTACTCAAATTGAGGACGATGCAACGAGCTATGGAAAGAAGAATGATAGGTGTAACGTTAAGGGATAAGAAAAGAGCAGATTGGGTCAGGGAACAAACGCGAGTTAATGACATCTTAAGTGAAATCAAGAAAAAGAAATGGGCATGGGCAGGACATGTAATGAGGAGGGAAGGTAACCGATGGTCATTAAGGGTTACAGACTGGATCCCAAGGGAAGGGAAGCGTAGCAGGGGGCGGCAGAAAGTTAGGTGGGCGGATGAGATTAAGAAGTTTGCAGGGACGGCGTGGCCACAATTAGTACATGACCGGGGTTGTTGGAGAATTATGGGAGAGGCCTTTGCCCTGCAGTGGGCGTAACCAGGCTGATGCTGATGATGATGATGACTAGAGCTAAACCTGGGAGTGTTAGCCAGCGCCACACCTCACGGCCTCGATACCGTCACGTGTACGGGATATTATTCGTTTAAACTCACACATGCGTGGGTTTATTAACCAGTTGCCTTCACGGCGGATGTGGAACATGCGAACGTCAACGTGGGGAAACGTGAACGGGGAGGAAAAGAGGCTGAAAAAGCTTTGCTTTAAACCCGCGATATGTCATTTGGCCACACTTTCGGTGAAAACGCTAGTGTTGCCTAACATCGCGAGGTATCGCCCATGCCTCTCTTTATTTCCTAATGTCAACTCTTAAATTGTTCGCGCCTTCAAAATACTCGCGTGGGCGCACAGGAGCTATGTTTAGCTGCAAGACGTTGCATTTTGTTTTCTGCCTATTAATTTGTCTGTACTCTTCGATAAAGGAAACGATAGCCTTGATGGGCTGATGAATAAAGAAAATCTCCTAGGACACCGTTCGAAAACGTTTATAGATTGCATTTAAATCACTCGTTGTGCCCTGGTATTTCTCCAATGTTCTTTTCTTTCATTTGCTTTTTACTTGAGTACCGATATGTCACCTACTTTCTTCCTAGGGGTTCGTGGTAGTGGGGATAGCCGATAACTCCGGATAATACCATAAAGCTCAGTTCTTCATGCATGCATGCTTGCTTGCATGCTTGACCCTTTACGGCTCATAATATGACTCAAGTTTAAGTAGAATCGTCAAGCGAGACAAGAATCGGTAGGGACGAAAAAGCAGGCTGGCTGTTCGTTCACATTTCTATCATATACCGGCAGTCGTTATTGTGTAATGGCGTTGTTTTGAGCTGTTTTAGTGCTCTCACCGCATTTCTGCATTATCACCTACGATAAGAGCCCATTGGCAGGACGCCAGAACAATACACGACTTCATCAGCATCATCTTCCCCTTTCGCCGTCGATGTTTTTTTTTTACCATACTTTAACTTTCAACGAAGCTTCCAACGCGGAGGATGCTTGCTGGTGCATTCCAAGATAAGTTATCTTTATGCCACAGAGAATACGTAGGTACGTGCGGAGGGTAAAAGCTGGTGCGCTAAGGTGACGCGATAAAACTGGATTGTGTTGTCTTAGGTATACAGCACCGAAAATCACTGCTGCAATATGCTACTTGCGCACGGAGTTCCCTGTCACATTTATATGTTCTATGGCGCTTTACTAGGCCAGTGACCTAGTTGGAAATGTCTTTATTTTTTTTGTTCGCTACACCCGTGGTCTGCAAACTTTTCTTTCCGTCCGTACACCGCAACAACAGCATCACCCTCAATGTGAAGATATATGTAGCATAGTCATAAAACGTTTCTGCGGTAAGAAAAGAAGAGACTGTGAATAAAAGAATGTTTAAGAAAAGACGCACCAGGAAGATGACATTGTGGAGTGGAAGTCAACGTTATACTATGGCGTAAGAACTGGTGTTTACAAGACAGCCACTTCCGTGTCTCCTTTTGCCAGCACTTAGTAGTGTCTACCACTAAGTTCCATAAATAACCATTATAAGGAAGAAGAGATAACTGGACTCGGATGTTTTGTTACAACACGATTGGTACTCGGTAACTACCTCGCTGCTCAGCGAGAATCGAGCGAACTATGGTTTTATCAAGAGGCTCAGTTCGCTCAACTAGCTCACGGTCAATTAACGGGCATTAAACGATGTCTTAATCGGAACAAAATTCACCAATCGTCTGGTCCTATTACTCTTGGCGGAACGCGTTGAGCATGCAACGCTGCTATTTTCACTATTAGTTTTTTATTTCGCACTTGATAGAAGCGTTTTTGGCTCGCCCCACGGTTTCTGACTAATTAAAGGTAAATGTGTCGAGTCGTTTTCTAGTTTAAGCGGCTACCAGGATCGAAGGTACTTCGCTTCTATAACATAGCGTGTTCTCCTCATGCTTGAAAATGAGCATAGGAGCCTAAACTTTAAGACAAAGAAAGACACAGCGTTGACAAGACATGCATTATGTGATAGTGTCGAGTCAACCGCAATGGCGCAGTGACCAGGGCAGCTTTGTCTATCGCTAAGTGGCGTCATGTGAGAAAGAAGCTGAATTGTCGACCGCAGCGGTGATTATGAAGTGAGTAGATAAGAACCGTACACCGCTTGCGATATCGGGCACTATGCTGAAGCATGGCTGAATAAATGAAACAAATGTACAAAACAAAGACGAGGCGATAGAACTCGCTGCCACCTTCTCTGATACGCGAGAGAAGGCACACATTCAACTCTGCCATGCAAAACACCTGGACGACCATTTCGCATAGGAATGCGCTAACGAAGCTGTCGACGCTAGCACGCTACGCGCACGGGCGTTCCCTCACCCTGTTCGCCGAAAACAAACATCTCCATTTCCTGTCACTCGAGCACAAGGGGATGAGAAAGCTGTGTCAACGAAGAGGCCGACTGTTGAAAGGACGCGCCAAGAAGGAAGCGAAAGAAATAGGACCCAGTTCGTTATTCAAGCGCATGCATGGCTGCTTTCCGCGGTTGTGCTGTAGCCGCTCTTCGCCATTCAGGCACCTGTTGAAGGGCACGCGTCTACTTGCTCGGCGTCTCCTGAAAGTGCGGGGCACGTGTCTCAGAGCAAGGCGAGGGTAGGAGGGAGGGTAGAGGAACCTGAAAGGTCTCGGTGTGCGTACTCGGAGTTTTTTTTTTTTTTCCTCCTCTCTTTCTCTCCCCTTTCGGCCGATGGCTGACGGATCGATGGCTGACGACTAGTGCCGAACACACACGTCTTCATTGTCGCCGTCAGCTGTAGTTCACGCTGTGTATCTTCCCGGTCCGGGACGCTTTCCATTTTCTTCGCTCCCATAATTTAATAACTTCCTTGTTCTTCTTCCGGGAAAGGGGAGGGGGGTATATAGAAGGCTTTTGTGAAGGTGTACACAAGGGCATACCAACGCCGTCTGCTCTTGTCTAGCGTTCATTGCTGCTAACGCCAGGTCTGCTCTCAAATGTCACTGTACTGCCACGCTTACAGGGGGCCAATCTTCTGTCACCCGCATCTCATATAGCATTGGCAGCTGCTAGTCTTTGTGCAGGCTTACGCTTGTATTTTTGCTCACGGGAACCCTCTTTTACCTGCGAGAGCAAACGATTCAAATGAGAACATACTTGATAATATAAGCAGGCTCTTGCACTGTTATACTGCGAACGGCCGGCGCAGAAATCGGGTAGAGCCGTCAAGTGCAGGCAGGCTAAAAGGGCGCTGGTGAGCGCTTGGCGAAGGCCGCTGACGTAGCAGCCGCGTGGAGCTCATGTCCCGACGGAAACCATAATAAGGACCAAACTTTACAAATCACGGTCACTCCTTATGGAGCTTATGCCACGGCCGCGTTATACCGTATGAAGCTGGGTTCGGGCTTCTAAGCGCTGAGGTACGCACAACCCGCAATCCCGCACACACTTGACAGTCTGTGCGGGATTTGTAGCGTCAGCGATGCGTGTACTCCCAGAAAGGTAGCGTCTGCGCCTACGTTTCTGATAAAGCAGCGCGCTACACGCGCACGCAGTTGAGCCCGCTCCGTGTAAATATTGTAAAATGGGAGTTTCTGATGTGGCGATGCAGCAGATGATGTAGAGAGAGGAATTGTAATAGAAAGAGGAATTGATAAGCAACGTCAACGTAAGGCGAATGTCATTGCCAGTCAGATGGCCTGGTGAATAAACGTCGCAGAAGTTTTCAAAGTCAACTAATCAGTGATCAGACCATTCAGCTGGCAAAGACTGCTCTTTAGTGTTGCAAACGTCACTTCGCGGTGATTGACGAAGAGACTTCCCCGAATATTTTGTGTCATGTTGGGGTGCGTTAGCTGGCCTAAATTTCGAGGAATCTTGAATGCGGATTCAGCATGGATGTTCCAGATTCTAGTATTTCGTGATAACATTACGGGCAGTATTATATACGTTTTGGGTCAAGCGAGATTTCTGACAGTCCAAGTGGAAATATATTTGCTCTAGCGGCTCATTTCGGGATAAACCTACAGCCAGTAATCAGTACAAGTGTACGCTATGCAGATTTATACATAAGAAGACACTCTGTAAGAGTTGCATGGTTCAGCTGAGTGCTGGGATGTGATGTCACATCTGGTTAACTCGAAAACGTGTCCGAGCGTCCTCGAGTCGCGCGCGCAAATTAGTGACGCCCACACACGCATAAACTAGTGCCCACTGTAGCAACTCTATATGAAGAAACTCTATCGCAGTTTAGTTCCCTTAAACCCTGTGGAAGAGCTTTATATAATAAGAATTAAAAAATAGCGAACGCCTATCGAAACGCAGTGAGGCGAGTTTTGTCTCTTATGGCCTGAACGGCGTCCGAATGTCCATATTTATCACCATCGCTGTTTTTGTGAGCGTACACGTATTGCCTGTAGTTTTGCGGAAGGGATTATGTTGTGCCAGTGCGAAACTGTGTTGCGGAAAACGCAGTTCGTGAAACCTCGTTAATCCTCGTAGCATTGGCAGCACTAAGGAAAACTACTGGTGTGGAGTAACAGAACGCTATATATTCGAAAACAAGTGGCGAGTGCGAAAGTGGCAAGGCTTTGCGTAAAGTCTGCAAGCAATATCTCGTACACTCAACTCGGCATGAATGTGTCTGTTGGGTCTATAATGTGACTACGGCGTTAATAGGTCAAGCGGCGTGTGCTAAAATGCGATAAATTACGTCTGTTGACTTTGTTTTGTGATTTGAGTAACTACAGTACGTCTGATTAGCCGGAAGTGGATTCGCTACGTCAAACATATTGGTACAATGCTGAACGCAAGGTGGAATAAAAAGAGCGCAAGCTTGGGGCTGAATGCGACGTCGTTAAGGACATGTCTGCTCTGCATGTCTTGTACATAACCTGTAAATAGATTTCCCTGTTTCTTTAATCTTTGTGCCGCATTTTGGTGGAAGTACGGGGTACACCTAATGCAAGATGGATCTCCTAAGCGGGCGTAGCCTGGCCGCCACCACCATGCCGATTGACGAAGAGGATACAACAACGGTGACCACGACGGTGACCACCATGCCAACCGTCATCATGCCAACCGTCATGGCACGTTTACGGGTACCGACAACCTTGACGCCGAAGATTGGCTGCCGATGTACGAGCGTGTCAGCGAAAATAACAGGTGGAATCATGCTTCTGTTAGCCAAGGTGATCTTATAACTGAAAGGCATGGAAAGGACCTAGTTTCAGACACGAGTTATGTCAGCGCCAGAAAAAGCCACCTCTACTCCTAACTGGTCCCCTTCAACCTGTCGACGTGCCTTCAGAACCGTCCTTTCGCGTTGGGTTAGACCTGCTTGGGTCTTTTCCTATATCTTCTTCCGGTAACGAGTGGACTGCTGTCGCTACCGACTATGCAACTGGGTATGCGATCACGAAAGCTCTTCCCACATGCTGTGCAACAGACGTCGATGAGTTCTTTTTGCACGACATCATCCTTCATCACGGCGCTCATCGTCAATTTAATGCTGGTATTTCCTCTGTAGAGTTTTGTACGACCTACGCCGTTCTTGCGTAGCCGAACACAAGCTCACTAATGCCTACCATCCGCAGACGAATGGCCTTACTGAGCGCCTTAATCGTACCATCACAGACATGCTTTCAACGTGCGTTTCTGATGACCACCGTGACTGGGACAATGCTCTCCCCTTCGTCACATTCACGTACAATTCATCCCGCCACAACACAGCGGGTTACTCACCATTTTATATATTGTACGGCCGCGGCTCCATATTGCCTTTCGACACCGTGCTGTCCATCGCTCAAGATTCTGCATCGGATTACGTCCGAGACGTCATTGCCAAGGCCCAACAGGTACGTGAAGTTGATCATCGTCGCCTTTCTATTTCTCAGAACAAACAGAAGAGCACCTGTGACAGTCGTCATCTTGACGCCAACTTCCTTCCCGGGGAGCCTGTCCTTCTATGGTCTCAGACCCGCCGCGTCGTCCTATCGGAAGACCTGATGTCGCGCTACGCCGGTGCTTACCGGCTCCTCCACCAGGGGACAGATGTAGCCTACGAAATCTCTCTGGTCACGAATCCCGCTTGCTATGTCCAGCCTCCCCGTGACGTCGTCCATGTTGGCCGCCTTGAACGCTACCAGTTTTCGTCCACATAAGGCGTACCGGGAAGGAGCTTCCACGCCGGTGGGACGTTTGTTACAACGCTGAAAGCAAGGTGTATGAATAAGAGCACGAGCTTGGGGCTATGATGTTAGGGACTTGCCTGCTCTGCCTGTCTTTTGTACACAGCATGTAAATAGATTTCCATGTTTCTTTATACATTGTGCCACAATACATAGCACACTGGCGACCCTATAGGTTCGTTCATGTCATCTCTAAGTGGCATCGTTGAACCAGCTGTAAGCGTGCTGGCGTTTCGCGCAAACATGCAGGACGTGATTAAATGCTCCGCGCGTGTTTGTGTTTCTGTAGTGTCAATACGCATTACGATGCTAGGCTACTTCGTGTTCTTGGACACCGTCGTGAGTGGTTCGGACGTCACAATTTCTTCCCACGCAGAATAGCCGCTTTCGCAACGAGCTTTTGTGTATATGTATACAGCTCATTTTATGACGTCGCCTTTATAAGTTCGCGATGCGTACACTGTTGGTTCACTTAGCTGTTGATTTCTTTATTTCCAGTTCAAGCCAAGTTACGACTAGCAGCACATGCCTTGTATAGACAAGCTTTGAAACATTGCATGAAGGCTGGATTCATTTCCCTGGCCCTTACCTGCAACCTGGTTGACCTATCTGTTTGCTCTTCAGTGGCGTCTATCGCCTCTCTTTAAAATGACAGACGCCTAAGAACGTGTTTCTTCTGTTCGCCATGACTACACGATGAGTATTTCAGTTCAAATATTTGCGTCAAATTTCTTGCGGGCGAAAAGTGAAACCGCGTGTGGCATTCTGCGAGACAAAAGCGGTATTTTGACTCCTCCTCTCCCCTAAGGAATAAGTGAGAAAAAATAGGAAGCTTCGCGCTTCAGCCTCTGCTCCGGCGCCATCTTTTTCTCTAAAAGTGCCCGCACAAGCCGCCCTATTAGCTTCCATTGCACTCTTTTATTTTCATTTACGTGCAATGCCTGCATTCGATGCCCGCGGCATTCGAGCAACACCTATAGCTGCAATTTATCGCCAGACGGCGCTTGCTGACTCAAGGATGCGAAGGAAAAAAAAAAAACACGTAGATTTACCAGAGTGGCAAGAAACAAATTAGAAAACAAAATTTGTAGGACGACACGAAGGGCTGTGCCATGTTATTTGAGGCTCTAGCTGGTTGCCTGAGGACAAAAACATACCGGAGAAAATATTCGCAACAAGATGAGGCATGTGTCGGCTGGAGCAAAAACCCTGAGACCAATCAGAACAACCCAGTGGAATGCGAAGACATCCATCCAGCGAGACCCGCTATAGGTTTCGCACACCTTCCAGAAGCGCCTGGAAAGTGAATGGAAGCATCAGCTGGTCAGCAGTCGGGGTAAGCAGGAGATGTTTAGAATATTGGCGAAAAAAAAAACGGTGAAGAGATTAATAGGACTGGTTCTGTTACAGGCATAGGAAGCGGTGCAAGGCAGACATAAAATTTTTAGGGAATAGAGAAAAATGAATAAGGAGATGTATTACAATATGCTAGAATGGAAAGCATATATCGCATACCTGATTAACTCAAACAGGCTAGGTATTTGTCACCGCCATGTTTCGAAGGGGATGTCAACAAATCATCATTATCATCACCGTTATGCGTCCGATTTTCTGTCTGCTGCTTATTCTGACGGACGCTGAATAAGAAAACTTCCGCGTGCTGCGATCTCAGTGCATTTTCTGGAACTTCAGGCGAAGCACTGCGATTCGCGGAACTCTCTGCTGCGGTGGCCATGATAGTCCTCCTATCTTGGCAGGGCTGTTCCTACATGTGCACGATGAGATCAAGTGGGGCCTTTCTTCTTCGCCTACCTTCTAAGACTCCACGAGTGCTGTTTTGTGTTGGGTCTATGTCTTGCATCAAGGAAGTGGCCGATGATTATGACTTTGGAAACGCGTGGGCTTTGTAAAAATTTTCTGGTTGCTGCCTATTTGGTCCAAAGGATAGGAACGTTTTTGTTGTTGCCTCACCCGATACTGGTGATATCTACACTTGCCCCAGCTCCTTATCGTTTACGTTCCGTGTAAGGTATAGTAGTGTGCGCGTTCCATATATCGCCTTTTCCTTCTGGCGAATTCGAGGCGTAACGGCCCAGTGGGGACGGCGCTGGCGGTGCCTAATCGTATTCCTTTGCATTCAAAATCTGATTCGGCCCCAGCCGGGACTGGCCTGGACCGGCCGGTGGTTTTTAAGCTCGAAGCGAGCGCGTACGGAATGCCTTGGCGTTCTCATTTCGAGTTGGAAGGAGTGGTACGCGGACGAGAGGGTAAGGTGCATCCGTTCCAGTGTGATGCATAATATGCTAATGGCTCCACTATTGATCCACTCCAGCGCTCGCGTGCGCACCTGGTCCCGGACCCTTATCTCTGGGGCAGAGAGCCAGCGCAGTAGCTTTCCCGCTTTAAAATTACTCGCGCAGTCACGTGTACAGGCTGTACAGGCGAGGGGTGCGGCCCACTTCCCTGCAGTGCTTTGGAGCGTGTGCTTAAAGTACTTGAAGTTGCCTAAGAGAGTCTCAAAACCTTCAGTAGACGAATCGTGGAGTTAGGTGTGTCCATATTATTGTGAACTTCGCGATTTTATAGATAATAGACTGAGCCGAGAAAAGCCAAGACAGAATCGGCGAACTTAACACTTTTGCGCGGGACTGTTTTATGCGAGCTCAGCAGTAAAGTGCGAAGTCATGACGTAGAAAGAACTCGGAAGAATTGAGAAGTCGTGAAAGTAGTGGAGGGAAGCGACAACCACGTGACAAGGAAGGTGTGTGTGTGTGTGTGTGTGTGTGTGTGTGTGTGTGTGTGTGTGTGTGTGTGTGTGTGTGTGTGTGTGTGTGTGTGTGTGTGTGTGTGTGTGTGTGTGCGTGTGCGTGTGCGTGTGCGTGTTTGTGTGTGTTTGTGTGCGTGCGTGCGTGCGTGCGTGTGTGCGTGCGTGCGTGCGTGCGTGCGTGCGTGCGTGCGTGCGTGCGTGCGTGCGTGCGTGTTTGCTTGTTTTCGCTGGCCCCCGTGTTATCTCACCACCCGGGCGACGCAATAAATTATTAGGCTTGCCAGTTCGAGAGATTGTACAACTTCGGCGCAATTATGAGGTTCATTTTTAATCCCCAGTCGAGCATGAAGGCGGCTTCGGAGGTACGGAATAAAATTCTGTCATGGAAATACTATAGGAGGCACATGCGAGACAGCTTTGCACGTGCAACTATGTAAGATTTCTAATGTGTGTAATGCACATTGATCGAATTGAATTGAAGAAATAGATAAGTGAAGAAATAAAAATTCCGGCAGAACACATCTATGATTATTATTCAAGTGTGCAAATAGCCAAAACTGGTCGTGTGCTGCATCCGGGTTCTTCTCTCGCACTTCCCTCTGAACGGGCTGCGCCTTCCAGCGACGTCGCCGTGAACCCCGCGCGCATACCCCCGTGGTACACACACAGCGACACAAGTTGGCGTAGAAGCGGGTCACTGAAGAGAGGCACATTGGTTATGTGCCCTAGGAGCCACATACCCGGTGGCACATTAAGCCAGTGACACATGTACCCAAGTTGGCGTAAGAGTTTCGTTGAAGAGCGGCACACACCCCGTGACACATACCCAGTGACACATACCTGCGTGAACGGCCCGCATTTTAGGCTGCACTACCTTTGAAAGTGGCCCACATATTTAGACGGCACTATCTTCGGGATCAGCCTACACTTTTGGAGGGATTGCCAGAAAGCCGGAAAGGAAACTGGTCTTACACCACGAATGCTATTCGCATTAAAAAAGGACGCTGTCGGGGATTGCGATCGCTTCTGATTGGTTGGTCATGAGCATTACCAGCCCATCAACCTTGCTAGCATTCCGCTGTTCTTTCTGTACTTACCGGCAGTAATTATCAGTCTTATGACTTCGGTAATTCGTCAGGTGCCAAAATAAACTACTGTTCCTTTTGTCAATTTCAAACATTTCGTGTGAGCAGTATTGAAAGCACAAAAGCCAAATTTATATAGCTTTTCGTTTCTATAGGCTGTTTTCTATTCGCTGGTCGCCTTTACTGATATTTTGTACAACATCATGATTAATTGGTATCTGCTCTCAGTAACAGTTTTAGCCAAGATCTTTGTAAGTACAAGTTCAGATTAAAAGACAACTTTGTACACTGCCTCCTCCTCCCTCTTTCCACTATCGGAAAAAAAGAAAACATAGGCTCGGACAGTGGTGCCGCTATCACTGTTCGCAGGCTTAAGCGTCTGTAGACATCCACTTCAAATCCCAGCACAACGTTAGCCAAGAATTGTCACACAGTATAACTGCGAGACTTTTCACAAAAGGTTGGTTACCACATTTTAGGAGATTTCGAATAATTGCGCGAGCTACAGCACGCATCTTGGCGTCGCAAAACAGCGGCAGAGAGGCAATGAAGCTGGAAGACAGTTGGGTCATGTGATGCGCAAATCAAACAATGCATTTTCAGCAAAATAACAGTGGGATACCAGCAAGAATACATTGACACGTCATACTGTGACTTTCGCGAACCGTGAGCACTCAGCAGACGGCCTATGATAGTAATATTTATTTACCCAAAGCAAAAATTGGCTCCTGAAAGACGTACAGTGGAATGATTTTCGTATAAATGTGGATCGTTGACTGAAGCAAGTAATCTCGCTAAACGCGGTTCTTATTGCAGTTCAACCCAATATGAAAGCCTCCGTGATGCAGCGCCAGGTGCATGTTTCAGAATTATACGCATTGTTATACACAATTTACAATGGTGCCTGAGGCGTTCTAACCCCAGAAAAACATACGCTTATATACTGAAAGGCCGAGTCAGTGCAAAAAAGCATGACCAAAACGAGTGTAGACAAAGACGGCAATGTGTTTGACACAGAGACGGTGGTACGCAGGCTCCCCAAAATGCCGACGAAGAGACCGACCAACTTACGGAAGCAGCGCTTCGTTTTCCCGAGTGATTGCTGATACTTAGGGCAGCCAGAGGTGTTCCTGTGGTCATTGTCATACGACTCCTAAGGCTTTCCATGTACCTTGCATCGCGTGAGCCGTGAAACATTCGTTTGCTTGCGCATAAACAAAATTGGCCGCTTCGTATCGACCGCACTCTCTGTGCGTTCTTCAAAGGAGGTGCTTAAATCTGGATCTTGCACTAATGAAGCTAAATCAGAGTGCACCTGCCTCTGCATCGTATTTGCGGACGTATTGCTCCCTGAATATTAAAGCGGAGCTTTCTATGTCTCAATGATTCATCCGTGAGGGCCGAAAACGCACTGCAGAAAAGCCAACTTACTCATCTGGGTATAACACTATAGTTTACATTTGCAGTTGTACCGATAAGAACAATGGGGACAATATCATGCTCTCGACCAAAGGGAAAACGCCACGCTACCAAGACGAACTGTATATATCTGCAGTGCATTACGCGCGTCACGCAATGCATTCCCGACCGTCAGCGCGAGTAGGCCGCGGGTGCAGCGCACGGCAGAAGAAGGCTGCCGTACGCAAACGTAAGCGCGAGCGCGATCGAGCCCGTAAGGCCGGTTCCTTGTATCGGCAACGGCACGCAGAAGCTATGCGTATCCTTCGACATTCCGATCTGATCGTGCGCATCAACGAGACGGAAGCCAGACGTCGTCGCCGCGCTGATCGAGGTTCGCAACTGGGAAAACGCGGCCAAACGCCAGCGACTCGATGCGGAACCACCTGAAGAGACGCAACTCTTCAGGTGCTCCACTTCAGTCTTCAACTCACCCGCCATGGTTGCTCAGTGGCTATGGTGCTGGGCTGCTGAGCACGAGGTCGCGGAATCGAATCCCGCCCACGGCGGCCGCATTTCGATGGGGGCGAAATGCGAAAACACCCGTGTACTTAGATTTAGGTGCACGTTAAAGAACCCCAGGTGGTCGGAATTTCCGGAGTCCTCCACTACGGCGTGCCTCATAATCAGAAAGTGGTTTTGGCACGTAAAATCCCATAATTTAATTTAATTTAAGTTTCACTTCAACTCTTCAGTAGTAGCTCTCGGGGCCATCGCTACTAGATACTTTTCAGTTGTAAAACTCCGCCTGGGAGCGGCGCGAGAACGTGACCCTCTGTCGTCTCCTCTCGCGTGGTGGCGCTGCCGCAACGGTTGGCCCGGTTGGCTACGGAAGCTTCCCAAGGCAGCAGCGCACCGCCGACTCTGCCAGTTTTTTTTTTCTTTTTGCTGCTCTTCATGGCACTGAATGTTCAAAGAATAACCTTTTTACATTGTGCACTCTAAAAATCAGCTAATAGGTGATTGAAGAGGAGAGTGAGTCTTTTCGTTTGCGGCATGTTGTTTTAAGGGAATAGGACCGGTACAACGCCGGATTGATGAATCTAAGCATGCTGCATCGATATTCACAAAAGACGCACTTTCTTGGTTGCTACAGCTACCTTGTGACCGCTTTCTAGTTGACAGTTTGTATCCCTGGAGTACAAATGCATTCGCATAACAATGAAGAAATTCAGTACTTCGCACGTGAACGCGAACATATGCTCTGGACAACCAAGAAGAGGGAGGCAGCACCCCTCTAGATCATCTAAAACCTTCCAAAATATCTCTCCGTAAAGGCCTGCCTCATCCAGGGAAGCTGACACACTTTTGTTAGCAGTCTTCATAACGCCCAGCATCTTCGGCGTCGGCTGCTTTAAGGAACTTTGCTTGAGACTTCTGTACTCAATTAAGTAACTATCGCAGACAACTTCTGGGATTATAGAGCTTATGTGCGCTATGCATAGATCACATGGTGCGCCCTTTCTGACTTTCTGAATGACATATCCACACAGATAATAACCAACATTGTCCTCTATGTTTCCTCGAACATAAGTGTGCTCATTGCAAGCACATTCTGGTGAGCTGCTTGGCTCCACGCAACTTATCAACGTCGCCTCAATGGCATTGCGAAGATTATGCTTTGACTTGCAGGCTTCTCTGGTCTGTTTGAATGTGTCATTGACGCCGACGAGCACAGGGCCTGGCACACCTTCCACACTCCCACGTAGCGCCGTTTTAACAGGTGTATACAGGCTTAGAAGGCGGAATATCTGCGCGAAGATGATTATAGTTGGATGAGACTCATCTCCACCGAAGGAACGCACTAGTCCAAAGTGAGGCTGAAAAAACATAAGGGAGTGAATTTCCTAGCAAAAAGTGCAATGTGAATGCAGTCACAACAAATGTGAACAGTGTGCCTTAATTACCTCCAATGGATCTTGATTTAACTTGGCTGTCGAAACATAGAGCGCACCTTGACGCAGCAGATTATCGACATTGTTTAAAGTCGACATCAAAGTTACTTGCAGCGACTCTGTCGTTTGTTATGATGCAAAAAGCTTCAGGTTCTTTTGAATTGCATTCTGTTCTGTCAAGTTTAGCAGTTCCAAAAAAAAACCTTTGATCACCTGAAATGATTAGTGAAACAAGTTTATAGCCCATAGGAAATGCGCACGAAGTTCAAAGGCGGTGGTCACGTACACTATTTCGTCGTAGAATGCTAGCAAGGTTTTATTACCACAAACAAAAAAGCACGAGTAAAAATATACAAAGTGATAGGAAGGGCGCTGCACCCTCCCTAGCTACCACTTTGTCTCTTTCTCGTGGTTTTTCTTGTTTCATTGCAGGCACGTTTGTTCGCAAGGCGAGCAGCATTTTCCTGGCACACAAATAAGAAACACGAGCAAAACGTGGCACGCTGCTTCACGCATCGGCGTCTCTGTCCGCCCGCACAAACGTTGCTCGCACCGCCCGCCTTCGGGCCGACAGTGTCGCGCGCGCCGCCCCGCGGGCGCGACAGAAAGGGGTCAGGTGCCGCGGCGGAGTTTGACAACTGAAAATAATCTAGTTACGTTGCTCGGGGCGGCGTAACAGATCTTCGCGATAGCGCGGTCTTCCATGTTGGACAGCATGACGTCACCATTCTCACAAGTCGTAGCTTGAACAACGCGGAACACCTCTCAGCCTTATTTTCGGCGTTACCAGTAGGCAGACGCGAACGAATTGTGTTCTGTGGTTTGCGTCAAGCGGCAGCAATGTGGAGCGCTTTTCAAAAATAGTTCCAATGAAGCAACGCGCAGCTATGTCGCATTCCATGTGGTTCGCACATTAGAGTCTGTAGATTTGAAGGAGCCTAACTTGCTTGGACTTGTGTGCGCTGATGTCTGAAAACAAGACCTCAGTTCGAAATAGTTTGCAGAACTTTAATTTAATGCTTTTTGTTTTTGCAGCAGCAGCAAATATAGAGCACAACAGTGGTTAGCAAGATCAATTTGTTACTTAACCGTTATTTATCCTAGTTTGTTCCGAATAAATAATTAAACGTTTCACCATCTTAATTTTTCTCCGTGTTTTCACACCGACAGGCGCGCGGAAACGTCCAATATTGAGCTGTATACTCTCAAGCACATGTGCAGGTTAATATCAACAGAGTATTCTGACGCATACTTTGGCGGTCTTAACCATAAAAATTAAATTCTTGGGTTTTACGTGCCTAAACGACGATATAATTATGAGGCACGCCGTAGTGGCGGACTCCGGAATAATTTTGACCAACTGGAGTTCCTTAACGTGCCCTGGACCACGGGCGTTTTTGCATTTTGCCTCTATCGAAATGCCGCCGCCGCGACCTCGTGCAACACCATAGCCGCTAAGCCACCGCGACGGGTACGCGTTGGGGCGTAGTCCCGCTGACATCCGGGGTCATCGTGTCATTCTGGCCCATGTATGGATTCCTATCTACGTTGTCGAGCCCTTGGCAATGAATGAAGGAGTGAACAAGCCAGTTAGTTGTTATTACAGCGGAGCTGTTACACGCTTGGTCCTGGCAGTTTGCGTGGGTAGGCAAAAAAGATGGCGGCCATCCCAGAGCTAGAAGAGCTAAAGCATAAAGCGAAAGCGTATCGCCGGGATGCCTCAGCTGCGTTTAATCCAGAGAAGTTTCAAAACGTACTGTGATAAAAAATGTCGTAATAAAAAAAAAAACTAAAACCGGAATAGACGCTGTTTAGTAAGAATTGTGGTTGGACGTCACGCGCTCTATACAGGCAAACCACGTAGCCTTATCACAGTTCCCTACCACCCGCGCAATGGGTAGACCGCCTACGAAGAATGCAGTCGTGAACACTGACGTGAACAGAAGCGGGAATGTGCGCAGCGGCGGAGGGCGTCACGTAATACGGACGACGATCATGCCGCAAACGCCAAGCGTATGCACCGTGGGTTAGATCACCCCTACCAACTATACTCCCGTCGTTATTGTGGGTAATTTCAACATAGACGTGTCTCGGCCAGACGGGAAGCTGTTTGTAGCGTTTCTCTTGGAAAGGTTCTGTATTTAACGTTAGACAAACATCAGTGTGCCCATGACGCGTCATCGGCCGTCTATAGACCTCACATTAGCCAAGAACATTTCTAGTGCCGCCACAGAGCAACTGTTCGCATATCATAGCGATCATAGAGCGATAGTCACCTTGGTGTCCGAATAATAAATCCAAAAAGCAAACAAAAGAAAAATTAAGAACTAAAAAAGCATTGGGTATGCAATTTAATAAAACAACAATCGTGAAAAAACGAAATTCCTTGTGGTATGTGCCTATTAATTTCAAACATGTTTATTACCAACATATTTATCACCATACATACAGCTCCGCTGGTCATCCACCTTCCCAGAGTGGAATGAGTGAATATTCTAAAATGCGCTTTCCGCGCTCGTTATTAAAGCTTTCGCGCAGAATTTGCCAGCCTTTGAAGTATGGCGTGAGGTGACAGGCTTGACAGAGGAGGCCTCAGTAGACGGCACTTCACGCAAGGTGCCCTATAGTGCACAATGCACCTTCTCGCAACATCGGAACGTGATTCCTCTTAAGAATCCATCGAAGGTTACGTCACCTTTAAAAACGAAAATGTTTGTTACCATGCGAACATCGTGCCAAGATCCCTACGAACAGCGCTGTGACTAGGCGCATACGTAAACTCACAACTTCATCCTTTGCGATGCACGACACGACATTGACTGGAAACTCGAACCACGCAGTCTATTGCAAGTGTGTTTCATGGCCAAGCATTTCGTGGACGGAATACGCGAATGCTTAATGATGCGCTTACTATTAGGCAAGCAGGTTGTGTAAGTGAATGTGCGACTTTAGTTCGCAATATGCAGACATCGCCAGGAGGGGCTTGCTCGTGTGTTCCAATGTGTGCGTTAGTTTCAAATGTAAGCATAGAAAAAAGGAATCTGAGTGTGTTCGACGTCACTGATGTTGCAAGCTGAGCCGGTCGTCACCGTCACATGACTGGTGTACATTCAGAGCTTAGCCGCTTAGTTGGTATGCTAGTCAACCTGACTATAGTTTACAAAAGCCTGCTTATATACTTGCGTCTGTACATTCCGTAAGCTATATGGAAAGCTTGCGGTGTTGCGGCAATATATCGAACGTAGCGCAAATATCGTGAGCTTTTTCGCATTCGAGCTTCTCGAAAAACCTGCACTGTACGTATTTTGTGGCCTTCAACGACAGAAGTTTGGTGCTGCATCGTCTGTACCTCCCTTCGTGCGTTGAGGAACGGAAAGCACGCCAACAGTGGCATCGATAAGCGATGTAACCTCTTGCGCAGTAAACAAGGGAACACACAAATTGTTTGAAGGAATTAATAATTGCTAAACAGACCTGTACGCCTCGCAACAAAGGGTCCAAGGAAACTTAAATGTTCAGCGGGAAAGCTCCTTCTTACATATTAACGTTATATTCGAATCCACACATTACGAGTAATATACAGGGTGATAATTTTTAGGTTTCATGGAATATTTAAAGATCGCCTGTTGCAGATAACTTCATTCTAGTGCTTAATCTTGATTATTCAGCAAAACAAATAATCATCTAATTAACGAACGTTCACTAATGAACTTTTTAATTAATTACTTATAGTGTTGCGCTGGTGAGCAAGGGGTCGCGGCATCAAATCCTGTTTGCGGCGGCCGCAATACAGTAGGGCGAAATGCAAGAACGCCCGTGTCATGTACATTGGAGTCATCTGAAAGATCCCCAGGTGGTCAAAATTAATCCAGTGTCCCCCACTACGGCGTGATTCATAATCAAATCGTGGTTTTGGCACGTAAAACACCAGAATTCATTCATTCATCCTTCAATTTAGGGTACATATGGAAATTGATTAATTGTAGCCAGTATTCACAGTAAAATATTTAGCGCGCACAATTGACAAGGACAGAGTGAAGGGGGACACACGAGCACAGTTGCAAATTGTGCGCGCTAAATATTTTACTATGAATTCGTGCCAACTTGCCCAACTATCAGTTCTGCTGTAGCCAGTACGTTTGCAAGGCTTATCCACTTGAAATGAATTTCCAAAATGAAACTCCAGTTTAGAGATATGCGGCATAAACCTCGCCTAAGAATGCACTGTTTATCCACTACCTTTCTCGCAAAACACTCTTTTATCAATTGAAGCAAAATAACTGGAACGCCCATGTATTTCGCCCCACCCTTTGGGAAGTCTCTCGAAACTGCTGTCATCCTGGAAATTCATGTCAAATGTATAGGCCTTGCAAACTCACCGGCTACAATTCCCAAATTGCAAAAGATGCCGTTAAGTAATTAAGCAGTTAACTAGCAAATTTTTTAAAAATTTGTTGAATGTATGTTTCGATTTATTGTGCTAATAATGACCGCCTCTTCGAATAATGTAGCTCAAGGAAAATAATTATGCTATCTTGCTACTTTTGAACCTATGTTATCAATCTGCTTGGACCTGTAACATGATCTGCAGTATGAAATAAATAAAGTGAATAAATCTGCAACAGGCGATTTCTAAAAAATTGCCGTAGAACTTAAAAATTATCACCCCGTGCAGAAACGGTTACCTTGTTCCCTCATATTATTCACGACTGTAGCTCTGTCGGACGAAATTAATGGAGGATATGGCGAAGCAATAGGGCTGTTTCCGGGATCTGACCACACTTTCAAAGTAATGTTTCGATTAATATGTGCGAGAACTATTGTGATGTTGAACAGTTTCAACTGTGGAAGTAGCCAACTGTTTAAACTAAACGTAGATTTTTCGGAGTTGCGTAGCAATCCTACGTAATCGACACAACTCACGAGTGGGTGGCGGAACCTTTTCGGTCGACTGCACTCGTGCTGTACTTGGCCGCGTTTATCTTATCTCCGTGCTTTGCGTTGACCTCCTTTGCGCCTGCGTACCGTGCATTGAGTGGAGGTTAAATAGCCCCAGGTGGCCTAATTAATCCGGAGTCCGCCATCTGCGGCGTGCCTCATAATCGGACCGTGGCTTTCGCATGTAACACCCCAGAATTTCGTTTTTTTTAATGGATAGCGTGCCTGCGTCGCCGTGCTGGCACTCGCAGCTATTAACAACAAAGTGTAGTGCTACATCCACGGAGATAAATTCTTGCTCAGTGCCTAGATCTGAAGACAGAATTATAAACGAACGGCACGCATTCGCTGTACTTCGCGAATCTATCAGCTGCGCAAATTTTCCAACTCGGCGGTGGTTTTCCCCGCCGAAAACCAATGCTTATTCTTCCGAGAGTACCAGCGTTCGTAATAGCATTTCCATTATCGACATTTTTAACCGGTTCACCAACCGCGCTTTCTGGTCGCCCTGAGGCACGCATTCTCCCCCCCCCCCCCCCCACTTTCGCTCCTCCTCCACAATCTGTTCATCGCACGATGTTGCACAATTCTGGCAACGGGGAGGCTCCTCGGGTGGTTGGCGGCGCGCTCCTCGGTGGCTTCTTGAGCAGTCAGGGCTGAGTGTTCGCAGCCCCGACCGAACGAGCCGCCGGGTCGCTTTCCTGCCGCCGGGCCCGTGCGCGTTCCCTCGGGCGTCTCTCCGTCACTCGACGGGAGGGGGGGCGCACTTAAGAAGTGGCCCCCTTGTTGCGCTCCCGACCCCGTGCGCGACCCGGCGCTCCTCCCATGGCGCCTCTCGGGTGTCGTCGACACGCCGCCAAGGGGCGAAGATGGGAGGGCAAAGGGGGGGGTTCCGGGGGTGCCCTGCATCGCCGACTCATCGCTGTTTCCATCGGTGCTTGCCTTCCGGAAGAGTTGGGTGCAGCGCGCAGTTGGGTCCGACGGTCTCGGCAAGGACCATGGCTACGCGCATTCCCTCTTGGCGTACGGCTCCTGCCTTACCTCGCGCCTTCTAATTTGATCGCCGCAGATTCTCGGTGAAACTGGTCGCTGGCTTTGAAGCGCTGTAACATCGGGGACACAAGAATAGACAGGTGTGTCAGGAGTGCGCGCGGGTCGTGCGTCTTGTTGCCAGCGCTCGCAACTTCGCCGTGTGATTTGGCAAAGCGCCGTCGCAAGTACGGTGCATCGTTCCGACGGCGGAGAGTGATGCTCATCGGCACACCGCCCTTGGCGAGGTTGCCGGCGCGCGCTGCAGGCTCTGTCGATTTCCAGGGATCATTTCGGTGTAGGAGGAAAACGTGCTCCTGTCCGCGCGCGTTGCAATCGGCGCCTCGTGGGAATGACCCAGGGATGTACGCACGCCCCACGCCGCGGCGAGCTGGGTTTATTGAAAAAGGAACACGTGCATCGGAGCTAACGCTGGATATGGAAATGTTTTTGCCTGAACTGATGCTTCCGTGAAAATTGTTGCTAAAGTGACGCTCACTGGGATCAACGCATGCTTGAATTTGAGCGACCCGTCGGGGAAGGCTCTTCGCCGCTGTTTGTTACGCTTCTGTCGTCTGCCTTGCGGGCGTAGCGCGAAGTTGTGACCTCGATGCATGTTGAACGCACTAACGCGAACACGAGAACACAAAAAGCTTCTGCACCGGCGGTGAAAATTCGTACTCGTTTACTGTTGCAAAGAAATAATAAATAGCAGATGCAGCCTTTTCGCAGGTTACCAAGAAACCGAGCGCGTTCGTTTTCACCTGCGACTTCATGCTTTCATAGCCGCAATTATTAGGCTGCGTAACCAATTACAAAAAAAAACATATCTCGTATCTTGCGTAAATATGGCTTGGAAGCAAAGGGCTGGTTTAGGAGGGGTAGAGGGAGCTGCTCGATGACGTGTGACGTCAGTAACGGTGGGCTGGAACTACGTAGCCAGTATAGGCTACATTGTTGGCTACAGTGAGCTGCTGGAATTAACCGTGTCGAATAATGTAGGCCTCAGTCGCCGAATTGTCTTACGAGGTCATTTATTCGAGCACCTTCTTAGCTGTGATTCAACTTAACACTGTGAGTGCTCTGAATTTTCCGCCTAGACAAGTGCCGCATAGAAAACATCTAATTCCGGCTGGAGTGCCGGAGAAATTTGTGGTGGTCGGTCTCATTTATGGCAATTGCCAACTCCCGCATTTTCACGTTTTGACAAACATTCTTTAGAGCAGCTGAGTTATTCTGTTGATGCGCCAAGTGTAGCGTTAAACGGAAATCCTTCGCTACATGCTTACACAAAGGGACAGAAATAGAACGAACTGCATGCGTTCGTTTTCCAGATTATCTTTGCCTCCTTGTGCCCTGTATGCTTCAGTTGCCTGTGCATTGTTTATGCACTGTATGAACTGTCATTGTGTACGAACTGGATTGTGTGCGCAGATCTGTTTACTTTTTCAATGTTACCCGGAAGTCGATACCTATAGTAAATCAATTTTCTAGCCACTACTGCGTCCGGCATATGCAGCTGAAATATAGCGACTTGCTAGGGGTATCAGAAGATTTACCAGTGCGCCAGCACCAAGATCCACGAAGATGTACCTGGGCACTTTAATAAACACCTTTGATTATTATTATTATTATTATTATTATTATTATTATTATTATTATTATTATTATTATTATTATTATTATTATTATTATTATTATTATTATTATTATTATTATTATTATTATTATTATTATTATTATTATTATTATTATTATTATTATTATTATTATTATTATAGAAAGAGATGGTGCACAGAAATGGCCGGATATTACTAATCTCTTGAACAAATGGGGCAGTTGCATTTATAACGTAGTGTAATAATAATATATGGGGCTTTACGTGCCGAAACCACTTTCTGATTATGAGGCACGCCGTAGTGGAGGGCTCCGGAAATTTCGACCACCTGGGGTTCTTTAACGTGCACCTAAATCTAAATACACGGGTGTTTTCACATTTCACCCCCATCGAAATGCGGCCGCCGTGGCCGGGATTCGATCCCGCGACCTCGTGCTCAGCAGCCCAACACCATATATATAGCCACTGAGCAACCACGGCTGGTCAACGTAGTGTACTTTGTCAATTTTGTTGGAGAAAGAACATAATAACTGTTGATGCACGCAGAACGACGTTATCACATGCAACTCAAATTGACATCACGATATTACAAAACACAGCGACATTCGGAACTTGTTCATTCGCGCAACAGAATAGGGTGCCAAGGGCACTAGAACGCAGTCTAGGTAGGCAGAGTTTTTATTCTCTTTTTATCATGGGAGAGCGACAATTTTTCAAGGGTCCAAGAAAAAAAAACGTTTCAGCATACATTGCAGCACTATAATTTCCAGAAAACTAACTGTTCTTCCCGAATACGTAAGATGTCAGAAAAAAAAAAATCCGTAATAAATAATCAGCAATCTTTTGCGAAGCCGACATCCTGGCATATATACCTACTGGATAGCGCTCTATGTTTCTGAGCCACTATTTCAACATGTTGAAATCGGTGAACGAAATCATCGGTTATCTATTCGAATAGGCGTGGTAAGGAAAAAGTACAAGGGTACGAGAAGGTTAGGAATATCGCAGGCTTATGATGAAGTCGACTGGCGCAAGACAAGGCCAGTCTAAGATTCCTGGAAGGGCCATTGACTTTTACTGGACGTAAAATAGGTTGATAAAGATGGTGCTTCTCGCAGACCGTGCCGGCTCTTAACATAAAGCATGTCGTTCACTTGCCCACACGTTCCTTGTAGTTTCACCCATAATATGAACTGTTCCCTAGCGTGCCCCCTTTTATTTTCACATGCTAGCTTTCCTCCTCCAATTTTTATACCTAGAAATTTAACTAGTATCTGTGTTCCATGTGCGCGCTGCTTTTCGTAGCCCCTATTGCAAGCGCGATCACTTTTGAGAGGCGTCTTGTCGTGACGTAGCCAGCATTCTAAACTTTCGAGACCTCGCGGGGTATCCGCGTGTGTGACGGCGCCTGCTCACAGGACTTGGCCCCTATTTTCGTCGTTCAGCAATAAAGCTATGGATTGCGAGGACGAGGGCCCCTGCCGACAACTGTAGAGTTGAAGAAGCGCAGGGAGAAAAGGCGGGCAGAGCTAGCTGGAGCCCAAGTGTCGTTGACGGGGATGCGCATTGGTTGGCCGTGACCCTTTGCTTTGTAAGAATTGATGTGCCAAGAATGCAGGGCTCGTAATCTTTACTCCCTCTCTGCCTCGCGAAATTGTCTTTTCATCACGCTGTCCCTCTGCGCCACCAGCTTCGACCACAATCGCAGCCGTCCCAGCAAGTGGACAGAATCGAGTCTGCAAGGGGTGGTAATTTTCTGTGATGAGTTCACTGTTGCGCGACTTAACCGCTCAGCGCGGCGCCTCTTGGGAGCGACGCGCGTATTCCGTCGATATACTCGAGATCTAGGCGTGCGACGAGAAAATAACGCTGTGTGGGAGCTGTGAAATTGTTTTTGTCACATAACTTTCGCTCGCTTAGCCAATTAACGCGCTGTGAAACTGATATCCCCGAAGATGAAGAATCGAGAATAGGGTGTCACAGCAAGCGTCGTCGCAGGCCTGAGCACGCGCCGCTGGGGTGTGGTGTGGAAAGTGAACAGAAATACGCACTAGTGGGGGGATCGAGTGGTCGCCGTCCGTCTCCTCCGCTTCACAAAGGCGTCGCGCTGGTCGCGCTCTTTGAGCGAAGGCACTGACGAACGCCCACTTCAATTCACGAGTGACGTAACCCAGCCATGTGCGCGCTTGCTTGCTTGTTTGTTCTGAGAGGCCGCCTGTGCCTCGTGTGTTTTGTCATTTTCCTCCGGCTTTTATAGCTGGCAGCGCCGGCGTGCTTTCTAGGCGCGCGGGCTCATGGCGCGCCGTTGTTTTTCCATCTTCTTTCTGGTAGCGCACTGGTAGCGCAGCATGTGTGTTGTTTCAGCCTGCCTGCTTGTGACGTTCTCGCGCCGGTCGTGCGCATTCTTAAGTTTACTACACAGCCCCACGCTGCTACTAGTGTGATCCCTGTGATGTCGCTGTGATGTCGCTTTTGTCGTCGTCGACGTCAGCCTTCCCATGCTCGCCGATTAGGAAGCTGGACGTCATTTTCTTCTTTAGTATAGCCTGAGTTTTTGCCCGCCGTGGAGGCCTGCTTCCGCGTAGTTGAGGCTGTCGCGGCAATTAGCCTCGTCACTGTGATTTGGTCAGAATACATGGCTGCTTCTGAGTTCGGTCGCCGACAGGTTCTCGCTAGTCACGCCCCGAGCGTTCTGACTCGTCGGGACAAGATCTGCGTGGCGCTGTCCCATTTCCCACGGTATAGCCTTCTTGTTTGGTGGAGAGGAGGCTGTTTGGGATGGAGTCGACGAGCCGCACTGGTAGCGCAGCAAGTGCGTTGTACTTTGAGCGTTCGCTTTGGCTGACGATGGTGAATGATTACCCGCCGTTGGGGCGCAGTGGCTATGGCGTTTTCCTACTGAGCAGCAGGTCTCGTACGATTCTCGACCGATTCTGAGGGTGGCGTGCAAGAACGCTCGTGTATACTGTAGGTGCACGTCAAGGAACCACAGGTGGGCGACATTAATTTGGAGCACCCCACTACTGTATACCGTACGATGTCATATAGTCCGTGTGCTTCTTTGAGGGCTCAGTCTCCATAATTTGATTTGATGGAGAATGATTCTATGTTAATGCAACTTGCAGAAGTTACGAGGAGCTCTGTAGGGCCGATCTCAATGCTTGAAGTGTCTTTAACGTCTCATTAAAAAAAAACAAAAAAACTGCATTATTGCCGCTACCGCTGCACGTCGCCAATCCAAGCTCGCTCGACCGAGCAATACAGCAGTCGCAAATTTGCGAAAAAATGACAGCACCCATGGACTAACTTCTAAGTATTGCTCAGAAGAGAGCGAGGACACATGCACTTTTTCTAATTGATCGCACGAAGTCATAAAGAAAAGTGTATTGGTCGTATGACATCTTGAATGGGGTCTGTTGGAATAATCGATCTGTCGGAGCCGTGCTTATCTCATAGCGAAGATAACTTGTTACATTAAGAAGCTTTCTTAGCTATACAGAAGTGCTCTGAAAATGATGAGTCGAAATTGCGATTACGGTTATAAGGGACACATAAAAACAAAGAACTGCGGCCTTGATCGAATTTGCGCCGCTGGAAGGAAACACAACGATATATGGCCAACTTGCGTAAGTGTGGTGTCTTTTACTGTCCTTAAGGTTTGTTCCGTGAAAGGTTCTATGGTATAATGCATTGCTCGCACTAAAAGAACTGCAAAGCTTCTTACGCTAGAACTGTTTGCAAGAGCATATGTTGTGCATATTATTAACCAAGATGGCTTGAATAATGGCCAGAACGAAGAGCTTTGTGAATGCGGTCCCTGTTCTGTTGTCTTTTTCAGCCCTGAACTCAGGTGTGAAAGTGTTTTAAAGTGCACATGCGGCATCGGGTGCGTTACTTTTTCTTTTCTGCGCAGTCCATGCGAAGGCTTATAAAACAGGTGGGCATTAATGCGCTAATTAAGTTACTAAGCTACGACTGCCTAAGCTCGTCGCCTAGGACTGAGGTCAGTGCACTCAAGCGATCGCGCACAAGAGAGCACAGGTGCCACCTTTCCTTTCCATGCGAATGAATTTAATTCTTTCACGATCGGCAAGTCAGTTTTACGCCCTCATTGTGCTACCATTGGGCAGAGTGTAAATTCACTTATGAAGTTTAGCGCCCCTATGGAACACACATGCCTATGAGATACGCCGTAATGGAAGCCTCGTGAATAACTGACCCCTTTCTTTAACGTGCGTGCACAGGACGCACTGTACAAGAGAATTCCCACGCTCTCACTTCGTCGAAATGCAACCGCCTTGGCCGGGAATCGAGCTCACAACCTCTTGTTAGGAAGAACAACATCATAGCCACTGAACCCTTTCGTCGAGTGCGCAGAGTGTTAGTGAAGCTCATTATTTAGAAAGCGACAGGTCGTAGGCTCTTCTGCTGCTGCCAAATTTCACAATAGTGAGTGTTTTAGAGTGCTAGAACACACGCGCGTTAAGTTTATACGCATGTCAGGGAAACCGAGGTTATCCAAATTAATTGCCAGCATTATCAAACCACGTGCGCTTGAAAGACCGCTCGATAACACCGTCACTCAGCAACTATCCGTAAAATAGCCGCTGCGTTGTCATTTACTCGCTGTTTGTTCAAGCGAGAAACGTTTTGTACGTGTGTCAACGAAGTGCGGGCTTTGTAACAAGTTTGACATGGTATGGGATGTGAGATGTAGTGCTGCGCGTGGGCCCGTTTCCGGAGTGTATATTTATACTCTGATGCTGTCGTCGTAACCCAGCGTCGAAATGGCCGGCCTTACTTCCGCAGTGGAAATAGATGCTGTTTGAAGCCACAACACGTTCGCCAGCGACAGCTTTTACATTTTATAAAGTGCGACCGGCTAACGGGGACGATTTATGGTCGTTGCTGTCGAAAAGCGGCTGTTTCCGAGCTGCGGTTCTGTCGACAGCCTCTCAGGGACAGGCTGCCGACCGGGTGCAGCTCGAGTGCGGCCACTATAATTTTCGCCCTCTGGCAGGGTTCTGTGCGGCAGGAGCGTTCGCGGCTGTGCTCTTGCAGAGTTTGTGCGAGGAGGCCGGAAGTGCTGTTAAGAGGCGACTCGGGCGCGCTCCAACTTTTCTCTTTCCGCCTCCCTCTTACGTCTCCTCTTTAGACGTTAACTTTGGCGGCTTACGGTAACGAACTGTGTGATTTAGGGTTGGTGCTGTGTGCTTACGTTGATGCTAATAAAAAAGTTTTACTTCCCAATGCTCTAATTACGAAAAACTTACCTCGGCCTTCGCAACAATCAAAGTGGGGAATGAATCACCGTTTACTTCTCAAAGACTATTTCTTCACTAATGTTATTCAAAAACTCTCTAAGACAGAACTTACGAAATAAATAACTTCCATATATTTTTTTTAATATTGCGTTCGTAAGCTCTTGATCCGATTAACTTGTCTCTTCTTATGTTAATGTATTTCAATGTCTTTTGCCTCGCTGGAACATTACCTTCTTGTTTTCTGCATTCTTGCTTCAGTTGTAAATTTTTTCTATAACTTGCATCCAAGGTTCTTGTACTGTCATTGTCTATGGGTCATTTTCATGGGTAATTTCTACCTCATTGTCTATGTCATTGTCTGTTTACATGCATGCACAAATGTTTTTCTAATGATCGAGATTGAAGCCACTACTCCGGTAATCTTAATAAATTTGCGCAATTTTCACAACAAGGAACGATTTATCGGTTTGGAGGTTATCGTTGGTTTTGACCGCCTGTGGAGGTTAATAACGTTCGGAGTACAAGTTAAGGAGCCATACTTAAGTAACTCGTGCGCTAGGCATTATATTATAAGTGTACGTCGTATATAAGTGTACATCATGTGCAATGAGTGAATTAAGCCTATAGCGGCGAAGTTATTTGTAGATTAGTAAGCTTCTTGCGGCGCACTTTCTAGAAATTGCTTCCGGAAGATTTACTTCGATTAGTATTAAAGGTGAATCAGTATATCTTGAAATGTGGAGCGTGCAACTTTATACGAGTCACTGTGATATTAGAGTGTCGCAAAGCTCCATAGTAACTGCAAAGCCCAACAACACGCTTTGCGAACAGCGTCTTCACAAGCAAATACGAAGAAAAGTTGGGCCCTCCTGATCGTGGAGTGGCATTGTACTCCTGCACCTGTGCCCAGAACGTTTTTCTTCGGCTGCTTCTGCTATGAATTGTTTTCGCGAAGAGTGTGTGTGTCGTTACCGAAAGAAAGCCGCTGTTTCGCCAGAAAGGCGAAGCGTCGATTGCGATAGCAAATGAGTAGACGGCCATAAGAAGTAAGGAGAGTAGTTTCATCGGCCGTATAAACTTCAAACACTCAATTACTAACTAAATTAACAATCATGGTGTCAGCGCGCACAGGCAAACATGCGCACATAACGCTCGATGACTGCGGACACTCGCTGTCAAAAGCCTGGCGTGACCAAGCACGGCAACGGCAGGGAGCGAAATGACCACTTTCATGCTGTCTATCGCTTCAGCGCAAACTGAGCGGCGAGAACACAGCACATGCAAAGCTATGAGCCCTCAGCCCACCTAGACTGTCTTCAAAGCAGATCTTTTAATGTTAAGCACGAGCGACCGAACGCCGCCGCCGTGCCATACGCACATGCTGCCAAAGTACAACCCCCCCTCCCCTCTACCTTCACCCCCCCCCCCCCGTTTCCTTGCGCGCGACGTAAGACGACGTGCTTCCTTCCCGTTTTCCTCCCCTGCGCGCGCGATATTCAGCCGCGATTGTCGGCTCACCCTGGCACGCTTTCACTCGGACATACGGCGCTCGGTGACGGTGTTATCGCCCTTGGAATTTACACGAAACATCACGGTGACTGCGACGGGAAAAATGCGCCTGGACTGTCCATATAATTGCTATCGGAATAACAAAAAATTCCTGTATAGAGATGGTTAAGGTTAAATGTAATTTCTCTTGTCGTTTTATCTGTCACCCACTTTTCTTGAAAACAGAATCGCGGGTGTGCTACAGGCACCTCCATATTGGCTGCTGGTACTAGACTTGTCTTATTCGTTCTTTAAGCGCAGCCTGGAAGTCGTTTCATAAAACACAGTTTTTTTTTCTTAAGTGCCACGGCATATATGGCGATCACTTTCGTATAGCTGTGGCATCTGATTGGTGTGCAGCGTGCAATGCTGGCGAGGATGTCGAACAAGACGTAGAACTGTGATTCAGCTGCTTTGATGAAAGCAGGGACACTAAAGTTTAAAGAATGCTCAGAATACTTCGTGTCTGAAACGGAGTAACGTGAATCGCAGCATGGTATCTGCTCAAGAACGGTAATTAAGGTAACTTGACGCTATCACAATGCATGTTAGGCTCCTATAGGGCTGTTAAAACATTCTGTAGCCGACATATCAGCATCAAGTCACCTGCAAAGGCAAGCCTGCAACAGCTTAGAGACGCGCAAGATTATCCTGTGTGACGAGAGCATGCGACGGAAAACTTCGCGAACATGTGGCTAATGGAGCGATGGCCAATACGTTTTATGTACTTATGACCTCGGCTTTGAAACTGCGCAGTTAGACCTTTGTTTCCTTTGACCGCATGCGTAGTGTGTATCGAATTCGCTGTGCTTTAGTTTGACTTAACGTGTTCAAAACCGTACGCACGTGTCGTCGCTTAGGAAAGGTGTGCACCGAGTCGTGCAATAGAGAGCTGGGGATGGCCATATACGGTGTTTTTCAGCGTCTTTGTTTTCCTTCTTGTTTTTTTGTTTCACGTAGCCTTTCAGGTCCTATAGTGTTGCTATATTCACCGATCAGCGTTCATGTCACGTTCTCCAGGAATCTCAGACTAGCGTGAAACCGGACACGGGAGCGAGAAAAGGCCTGTGCTTCAAGCACACGTTGCACTTCCGGTGGTAAATTTATCGCTCGATTTACTTTTTTGTTCCCTTTCGCTTCATTTTCTATTCGTTCTTGAGCAACGAAAAAGCTGCGATACGCTAAATGCGTTGGCCACTCCTGCCTGTGTATTAAAAGCATGAAGCATGACTATGTTTCTCGACGAAGAGCGCTGGTGTTACGCGGAAATTTTCTAGGCCAATTCTGTAGAATCATCATCATTATCATCATTCAATTTTATGGGCACTGCAGGACGAAGGTCTCTGCCTGCGATCTCCAATTACCCTGTCCTGCGCCAAGCGGTTCCAACTAGCGCCTGCGAATTTCTTAATTTTATCACCCCACTTAGTCTTCTGCCGTCCTCGACTGCGCTTCCCTTCTCTTGGCACCCATTGCGTAACCCTAATGGTCCACCGGTTATCTAAACTACGCATCACATGTCCTGCCCAGCTCCATTTCTTTCTCTTCACGTCAATTAGAATATGGGCTATCCCCGCTTGCTCTCTGATACATACTGCTCTCTTCCTGCCTCTTAACTTTACGCCTAACATTCTCCGTTCGATCCCTCTTTGCGCGGTCCTTAACTTTTTTTTGGAGCTTCTTTGTGTCTCCAAGTTTGTGCCCCATATCTTAGCACCGGTAGAATGCATTGATTGCACACCTTTCTTTTCAATGATAAAGGTAAGCTTCCAGTCAGGATGTCACAATGTCTGCCATATGCGCTCCAATACATTTTTATTTTTCTGTGAATTTCCTTCTTATGAGCAGGGTCCCCTGTGAGTAATTGACCTAGGTAAACGTACCCCTTCGCAGACTCTAGAGGCTGACTAGCAATCACAAACTCTTGTTCCCTTGCGCGGTTATCAATCATTATCTTTGCCTTCGGCATATTAATCTTCAACCACTCTCTTACACTCTCTTTGTTAAGGTCCTCAATTATCTGTTGTAACTCGTCCCCAGTGCTGCTGAACAGGATAATGCCATCTGCAAATCAAAGGTTGCTGAGATATTCGCCGCTGATCGTCACTCTGAAGTTTTCCCAGTTTAATAGCTTGAATACTTCTTCCAAGCACACAGTGAACAGCATTGGAGAGATCGTGTCTCCTAGTCTGACCCCTTTCCTTATAGGTGTCTTCCTACTTTTCTTGTGAAGAATTGAGGCTGCTACGGAATCTCTGTAGATAATATACCGAAAAAGGAAGGAGCTTCTTAGAAGGCGCGTCATGGTATCTCGTTCCACAAGGTTTCGACGCAGGGGTGCGGCGTTTCGCAATGCATTCACAAGCACAATCGTGGAAGTCATTTCTTCTTAAAGGAGGTGCTGCTACCAAGACAACAACATGATGATTAGGCTGATGCCTTCGATTTCGTCGTCTCATCAATCAATCAATCAATCAATCAATCAATCAATCAATCAATCAATCAATCAATCAATCAATCAATCAATCAATCAACCAATGTTGCACGTTCAGTCAATTGGTAAACTAATTAACCCATTAGCTAAAGTGTTGACCAATTACTGCAATCTGGCTACCTTTCAGCCCGTGATTCAGTCAATTTAGCGATCGATTAAATGATCCACAATTAATAGCTCGATTTAGTGCTTTACACTCGTTACCTTAGGCACTACTTTGTGATTACATCATGTTTGGAAAGCTCTTCAACCCTACGCCATAACGGTGACTGTTGATAAATATGTTCTGTTGCAGGCCTGCTCGACTCCTTGGTAGCAGTTTTCAGCGATCAGCGTACACTTTTACAAGGACCACGTGAAAGGCGTCTATAGGTGGCAACGTGCTTGCACAATGAAGCAGCTGTTCACTCGGCGCAATTTCGGTGCAACTTGCTTTCCTCTTTCGGATGCGCGTTCGCGTTAACGCCGTCGCGAGCTTTCTCCCCAGTCGGCGGCTGAGTGACTGCCGGCGGTGCTTGCCAAGAAACTCGCACTCAATCGCCCTTGCAGTCCGGCACGATGTGCGGAACGTGCTGACCATTGCACTGCTCTTTCCTTGTTTTCTCCAAACTGGTTTGGCCGTGCGTGACCGCGCGTGGCTCGTCCAGTTGACTGTAGTAGCTTCGCGGGGTGATCGACGGCATAGCAGACGCCGGGCGAGGAGGTGTGTTTAGGCTGGCCTTCGTGGCGCTCCAGACGCTGCACAAAGCAGGCCCTTTTGTCCATTTGGACGTTCGTTTGATGACGCATCGCCGCGGTTAAGATCGCAGCCGTGACGCCACTCTGCCGGCAACAAGCGTTGCCATTACTCCGAACAGTACGACGTGTAATCGTGCTGACTGTGGAAAAAGTTGTCCCTTTGCTTACCGTCTCACGAAACACTTCCTTGCACGTCTCGTTTCCTTGAGAAGTTCGCTTCTTTCTTGGGACCGTAACATCCGAATGAAATCGGGCAAATAAAGTGTTGTGCATAGATTTAGTGCGGCAAGGGGAAAGTGCCTAAAGTACGTGAACACCTGCGACGAAGAACACGAATTTCCGCTTAACTCACGGTATTGGTTTGTGTCGCATTAAGACTAATCTGAACACGGATGAAACCGTTCGCCAGCGATGACGTGCCGTGCGGTGCACATCAATAAAGTGCAGGTTTCGCTTCAAAGCTTCCTTATTTCTTCTTTTTTTTTTTAGGTCGCTTTCGACATTTCGAACATTTACTTTGCCGGGGTCGCATTGATCGGTACTGCAGTGTGTGTTAATTGCCATTGTAACCCGATAAGCGAATATAATATTTAGTAAGAAAATGTAGGATTGCTCTGAAGGTATCTTTTGCGGCGATACAGTGGAAACTGAACGAAAGCTTGTTTAAGGCACACTGGTCGGAATAAGAGAAAAGATCGTTGATAAGTTTTTATTTATGTGGTGGTTCAAATCATACTGTGTTCTACTAGCGTTTATTTTGCGGCCAACTACACTATCACACTTGTGGAGATCTCCAGCTTCACTCCATTTTCCTGATGTCGTATATGGCTATAGTTCACCAAAAAATAGGCATGAGCTAGGTTGTATTTTTCTTGTTTGAATATTTTGGTGTGTATTTAACCATTTGAAACGAACAGCTTAATAACATTCGCACTCTCGCCCCCTCTCCTCTTTTTTTATGCACTGCATGGAAAAGAAACAGGTGTTGACCCCACGTTAAGGTCAACAGCTCGAAAACGGGGGCAACTGGAATACTCGAACAAGCAGCTTCGCTGTCTATGCAGGTGGTTTTCGCGTTACAATATCTTGTAGCTGCAGTACTTTCGCGTTCTCTCTTTATTCTTTCTGTAAAAAAAAATAAGAACAAAATAAAATAAAGTTTAACCTCTAATGTCATTGCGTGGCAATGACAAAAAGTTATTGACATCGAAGAAGCTTTGCCACATAACTAGACAATTCGCTGCGACTTTGGCTGTGGCCGCATGTTTCTGTCTCTTCATAGAGAAAGCATAGTCGTATTCTTCGATTACGTTTGTTCTCTGAACCTCGTGCGTGTCATGTCGCCCTAGATAAGTTAGAAACAATTCGAAGTAGGCTGGGATTCAAAGCTGCAGCACCAGCTGTGCTTCTGAACCATATGGAATCGACTATACAATGCGAGCGTCATAGATCTATGGCCGAAAAAAAAATCACCCAGTGTTAAGATATAGCATTGTTGAGAAAAACGTCGACCTCCATGGGGACTGTTTGCTAGGTATACTGAAGATTAACATTAACCTCCCTATTCGTGGCATACTATTCGTTCTCTCTCACTGCTTAGCAAAGCAAGCTCATCTGACACCTTTCTTACGTATGCGGTATAGCGAATTAACAATGACCAGTTTGTGCTATCGTGGCTAAAAATGTCCAGTTTCTACGTGACAATAGAGGGTCACTACTGTTGGAAGCAGGCGGATTGCTTGCTCTGCAAACTAGATGGGAATGATGTGGTTGTTTTTCCCGCCAGAAAGTGGTGCTGCCGCTCCGGCAGTGGAAAATATTCCCGCGTGGATTTCTCGCAATGGTACTGCAAGAATACAAAGCTTTCTTTCAAGATCTGGAAGCCAAGGGGCGTATCATCTAGTGCGGTTTAGACATTAACCATTAGTACAAGAACAACATCAGAAAATAAAGTCATAGGTTACCACGCCTCCCCAGAACACAAGTTTCGTGCCAGAACTGCTAGCACCTTGCTAAAAAAAAAAAAAGCTGATCATTTTGCATCTGGACGCGGTTGCAGTTGTCTATCTGTGAGATCGCTTCAGGAGAAGAAGTAAAAATACAGCAGTAGTGCTCAGCGGCAACTGAAACAGCGGTGTTTTTATATTTCCAAATATTTTTTTCGTCCATCATAATTTATAACACACAATATTGATTACTTCTGTTCATAAAATATTCTGGTTTCTAGTCATTGAACTTCGTCGCGAGAACCTCACTGTGACTATTTTCGTTTATTTCTGTTCTTTAATTGTCTATATTGTGTCTCAGGACTCCCTCACAATTGCATTACCTGAACACCATTTTTTTTTTTTGCTAGACGTAGTTTCGCGTAACTTGCGCATATCCTGGTGTATATTGCCCAAGCAGTATAATGTGTGCATGTTATATTAGTCCACGTTAAGTGTCACAAACGCTTGATTCAATCGTGTGTACAGCCTCCATAATGAGCCACGTTTAGCTAGTTCCCTTACCCACTTCTCCAAATAGCCCTATAGAGCGATCGTTTAAATATATTATTCTCTATTTGCCTCTCTCCGCGTGATCTCAGCTTCAATTAAATGTGTGTGCGTGCATCCGTGCATGTGTGCGCGCGAGTTTTTGCGTGTGTCCTCATCTCAAACGTGCGCCACTGCTTTTCTTTTAGAATAAATTTTGTTGCGTTATTATAGCTTTTACTTTCTCACTCTCAACCTAGTAGAAATGCATTTTATAACTATGTCCCCGCTCGGACGTGTGGTCGAATTACCTTTCAGCAGAAAAAAAAAAGACTATAGTCAGTGGCACTGTATTCTACATAGACTACTCTCGTAGTTGCATTCAGGGTGCATCGACTTCCTAAGCCATTGGCAGTACGTTTCTGCAGTGTGACATCGCACTTGTTGACACTCCTCCAAAAAGGGAACGAATTCCTGCAATATGTGATCGACCGACAGACCGAGAATACTGGTCCTAGTATGTGTAAGTGTGCACTGACAAAATGTGCCAGCAAACGCTTCGAACATGTGTTCGAAGTTTGTTTTTGCAAAGACCCAATACGAACAAATTTGGACATCTGAAGATGAAGCGAGCACATACGTAGCGAGAAACGAAAGGACAGAAAAACAATATGGCTATGTTTAAAAATCGTAAACCTACGCGACAACCAGAACATCACAATACCAGATGCGAAACGTTTTTTTCTACTCGACCCTGAGTTGGCAGAAAGGCGCACATTATCGCATGGCGCAGCGTCTGAACGACGGAGGAAAAACCAGCGGTTTTGGTGACGGTCACCTTGAGAAGCTGCGAAATGACATATAAGCGTAGGCGTCGGAGGTGTCGTGCAACGAGTGTCGGGCATAAGCGTGTCAGCAATTATCATTAGGGCTGCACGTTTTAGCGCCGTCTATAAAGAAAGCGTGGCGGCGCCTGCGGAAATAACGTGCAGCTGAATGCGTCGGCACGAACGCTTCATATTGCAAACACGTTCCGCTTCGCAGGTACCCTTCCAGTAGCTATCCGCTTTTTTAAAGATTTGTGGATTTCGTTTATTTATTGGCTCATTTCTCCGTTGGCCACGCTTGGGTGCCGCGCTGAGGTAACTATAAATGGCTCGCATCTGATGTTGCGGACGTTACAATAGAACGACATTCGCGTATTCCATACACAGCACCGCTACCCATCCGTTGGAGCTGGAATAATCTAAATGAGCTGTCGCATTTATTCGTGCTCGGGGTTCTCCAGCATGGCTGCCGCGGAGTTCCCATGTGCCAGGCGTGCAGAGTCGGGAAATATGCATCAGCAGTAGAGGACGCGAGTCGACAAACGTCGATACAAAGCCAGTACTTCCCACCCTTTCCAAACATGGTATAATTGGTCGACCGAAACAACAGTTAGGTATTCGTAGCAGGTTTTCACGCGACTCTTGATTGATTCTTACGGACAACGCGCTAAAGGCAGCACCACCAGTGCCTTTGCAAATGCGCGCACTATCCACTGGCACCGCCTGTTGTGTAATTCCTTGCTCGGAACCTGGCGTACTGAATACTGATAAAAAAAATCTATTTCTCTTCATATTAAGGTTACTATTATTACAGTTATTGTTAAGGCTTCGGCCTCGCGACGTGAAGGTGTGCTGAGTCGCTACCGTGCTCACGGGTTGGCGGTTAGCTGGTACAGCGCCGAAACGGTACTCGAGCGTGCGGCCCCGCTTGCGGTCCATGCGAAGCGTGTCAAATCCATCGATTCCAACAAAGCAAAACGAAGCGACAGCGCGAACGAACGATGAAAGGGTGGTATTATAACCTGTTGCTGTATAAGCTAAAGTTGGGGCACATTTTCCCGAACGGCTGAACAAACGTTTGCTTATGCAACTGCGCATGCAAACCATGCAAACCAGCCTGTTTCTTTCAGAGGGAAATTGGTGGGAATCAAGCTCACAACCTTGAATGCTGCGCTAAAGGCCATTCAGGCCGACGTTCTATGGGGTGGGATTGTCACGACAGAAACTGGTACGGGCGCCTATGGCCCACGTGTATGTTGTATGAGATACAGGCCATGTCTTCTTGTTTACTCGCACATAAAGGATCAACGCTGTAAGACAAAGGCAATAGGTCCTTGTCTTGTCGGGTTGCTCTTTTCGTTCTGTTCTCAGAGCATTGCAAACGATAAAACGTCGACGCCCTGCACCATTTTGTTGGTGCGCATCGTCCCACTCGGGATAGGATCAGATCTATCCTGAGCCAGGACCATGAATACTGATACGACCGCGGCCCTTGTTTTCTTGAGCTTCCTATTTGCAGCTTCAATCGAGTACAAGAGCGAACGCGATCCGGCTCTTCTATCGTCCGTTCTCTTGTTGGCTTCACTTATTTGTTTTCATCGTCCTGGATGGGCAAACCAGTGCGCGGCTATCATCAGCGCACGTTGCACACATGACGAGACAGAGAATGCTTTCTTTCCTTACCACAAAACAACAGGCCGAACAACGAATGGCGGCAGTAGGACTGATGGAACACGACACCGCAACACCGCATGGCCGATGTGCTCTTGTACTTGTTTGTCGGCTGGCGAGAACAACATAGTCACGCCCTCCGCCGCATTCGAACACTTGGCCGCCCGGCACAGAAACTGTTTCCGCGGTGGGACGGCGGTGATCCGCGAGTTCATTTGCATACAATCACGCCGCACCGTCTAGCGCGCCGGGCTATAATTGCATGTAGACAGTGCAGCCGCCGCCGTATAGCTTTGCCGAGGGCGCAGCGTTGAGCCGAGGTCCCTGCTTCTACAAGCGCACTGGGTAATAAACAGAACCGAGAGGAGCTCACGAAACCCCACAAAACCCGTTCGGGCGGTGGTGTGTGGCTGGGAGGGCCGGCGAATACCCACGGATCACGAATGCCACCGCAACAGCCTGAGAAACACAACGCCAGTTAGCTCCGTCGCTTGCACCCGGAAGTTCGAAGAGAAAACGGAACTGTTCTCCGTGTCGCAATGTTTTAACGCGATAGCATTAAAGCCATTAATGATCCCGAACCACGCATACCCAGCCACGCAGGCCCTCCGTGTAGCGCTAGGAACTTACTGACCTAACTGAATTTCTAAAAGTAAAAGGCGTCAGAAAAATCGCAAAGCACAACTTGCACACGAACTGCGGACGTGATAGCATTGGGTTGTAATTATAATATACGAGAAAACGTAATTCTGTTATGCGGAATCCTCTTTCCAGCTTTTATAGCTACCATTCATGCAGCGGCGCGCCCGGTTCCATGCAACACTTCCAGATGGCGCTCGCCTCCAGACATCGCGGTCCTCGCAGAAGGCCGCGTTTCTACCAGAAAGCTCGCCTTTGTGCAAAGCGTTACGGTTACATAAGCTGCAGTTGCCGGGAAGGGTGAGAAGCAGTCAGGGATCTTTGAATGCTATCGCGTTCCTCCTTTAAAGGTGAAACTTAAGCGTCCTCCAAATTTTGCTTTTTTTGCCAGTACGAAGCGCCTATTATAAACGCCTCATTATAAAAGAGAGTGATCAGAGCCTCGTGGCGAAACAACCGACTGTCCTGCCTCAGAATTTTCCCCTGTAGCTCAGTGGCTACGTCGTTATGCTGTAAGCAAGAGGTCGCGGGTTCGAATTCTGGTTTCTACAGCCGTATTCTGATGGTGATGAGAAAAACTGCGATAGCGAATTTGTAGACAGCTATACGAAGTAAACTGTCTATGGATATTAGTTTTATCGGCTGTATAAGCTTGCAAGCATCCGCTTATTAACTAAATTAACAAGCACGGTGTCACGCGCGCACAGGTAAACATGAACACATCTCGCTTGATTACCGCGGAAACTCGTTATCAAAACGCTAAAGCGAATAAGAGCGGCAGCAGCAGCAAGCGAATTGACCTTCGTGCTGTTTCTCGCTGCAATGCGAACTAAACGTCGAAAGCAGTGCATGCGAAGCTACCAGCACTCGGCGTACTTTGTCCACATCGTTGGTCGCTTTGAACCTGAGGTCGGCGCGGGCGCGCATTTTGCCCACGTCGCAGATCGCTTGCAAAATGCGCGGCCGCGCCGCAAGCAGCAGCCGTGGGAGTAGAACGCCCCCTCCATGCCTCTCGAGCAACAGAAGATGGCGCGCTGCCTCCCTCGCTCGCGCGATATTGAGCCGCGATCATCGGGTGAACCTCGCAAGCGTTCACTCGCCCATACAGCTATATCGTACGTCGCGCGGCGGCGATGTTATCGCGTTTGGGCGTTATACGGAACATCACGGCGACGGCGATCACGACGGCGACTGTAGAAATGGGCATGTGAAGTGTCCATATAATTGTTGTCGCAATAATAATAATAATAATAATAATAATAAAAAGAACAGCTCGCAGGACAGTTACGAGTGTGTAACGCCAATGGTTAAGCGTTACCTGCTGCGTTAGCTGTGGTGCGGACTAAGCATTTTCGCTCCCGATCTCCAGCTTCCCGAATTGCTTAGGTTCTGCTTCTTCCGTATCAATTTAGTGTAAATGATGTTTTATAGCATGCTGGCCTAAACTACTACGTTCCTCTCCGATACTTCAGGGCTCGCCGCTTTCTAAGCATACACTGGCGCAGCCGGGCGCGCAGCAGAGCATCGAGCGCGCCACTGCCGCAGGCGCTTCCCATAGACACCACCTGAAGCAACGGCTGGTGACGCTGGTGTCTTGAACGTGTTTGCAAGGCCTGCGCATCCTTACAAATGATGGCCTGTGCGCACGGACCAGCGAACTGTTGCACACATGGTGTACGCTTACAGCTAAGATGCAATATTAAGCGGAATGATATTACACAGCATTGTGCTTGATCATCAGCATATCTTCGAAGTGACAGTATTAGAGCACTCTGGTCTAGGCAACGCTGGAACGCAAAAAATCTTAACGCCGAAACATCTCTATGGTAACGCCGTGCATGCTGTTGTACGTGATCGCTAATGCATATCTTTTTAAATATTGGCACATGATTCGTGTATCTGTTCGTCCAAGTTATTTTCTTAGGTTTTGCATTGTTGCAATTCTTGCGCTCCTTTTTTCTCTGTTGTGTTCTGGGTGCATGTTTCTAGGTATTGGGGCTACTGAGATGGTGTCTCGCATATAGGTTGGCACTCCTCCTTCCACGTAATCTAGCCTTCTGAAGGCGTCCGTGCCCGCTTCCGTCAGTTTTAGTCTTCTGATTTGGCTTGCTTTGTGAGTTTCTCCCAGATGTTATGGATGGCCAGGAGGTGCAGCTCACCGTGTCACCGTTTTACATGGCGAGAACAAAGAAAGAACTGCGGCAACAACACTTACAAGGGACGCAGACACAGCGGAAGAAGTAGTCATACAACTCGCGGCGACTACCTGAGGCAAAAGAGCAATAATACTTGCCGATTCACAGACCGCCTGAAGAAACTAAAAAAAAAGAATCTCCTTGGTAAGCCATACACATACTGGCACACAGCAAGAAAATACCAGAAATATACATCGTCTGCACCCTGGCGGTGAATGCGATGGCGGACGCCGCGGCCCGAGATCATATACACGCAGGCATTCCTGCCGGACGGACCACGGAGAAAGGGTGGCGTTCCCAAGAAATACGGAAATATTCTACAGCACTACAGCCTATATAAAAGAACCTATACCTCGCCGCGCCATATATTCAACAAAAAAGAAGCGGTAGCTTTCAGGAGGCAACAAACCGATTCCTACTACACGGCACTTACTCGGCAGGATCTCTCCCAGGGAACACCCATATATATACTTCCAAGTTTGGCCGCATTTCCAACACCTCACGTCACATAGTGTGAGGAGCATGGAAAACACACCGCCAACGCACACAACCGACGAGCAGTGGGAGGCCCAGCTGCCGAGCTCGAACCCTGACAACCAGATAGCGCTGGTCGACAGGACTTGGAGGGTGGAGAAGGCCCACGACCTCCTGGAATGAGGAGGCCGCACACCTCGGGCGAAGACTTCGCTTGATCATAACAATAAAGTTCATTGATCATAACCATCATCTTAGCAGAGGATGTAACATGGAACCAAGAACCCGGCCGTCATGATGTTATATCGCCTTTAGCGTCGTCGGCTCCTTCTTACAAAACGTGCTTCAAGAAAGTTTATGTAAGAATATTCAAGGTCATTCAAAGCCTCCAGAAAGTTTGTTTAGGCATGCGAGATCATACATGATCATGCTGTTTGAAAAGCCACACTGGCAGCGCACGCAGACACTATACCACCAGATTTACCCCAGTATGGCTGGCGCGGAGAAAGTGAGAACAATAGATATAATCACTTAACGGCGAGGACCCAAGAAAGGCATCTTCGCACGCTCTTGTTAGCAGCTTACGTTCAAGGTATAGCGTCCCCTGCGAATTTGATTAATATGGATGACGCCGAGGCCATATACAATTCACTGAGCCGCGCTCATTATCCCGTCGGTATATGCGGCAAAGCACTCGGCCGAACCCGTGGGAGCTGCAGGGCGCAAAGGGAGCGCGAATAATTCAAATTAATTGCCGCACTCTCTATATCTCAACAAAGCGCCGTATAGCCCCTCGCAACGATGGCGCGAAGAAAGCTTGCCGGTGCGACACTGGGACTTTCTCTCGTCGGAGCCTGGTGTTCTCACTGTAGAACCGAGGAAGCGAGGAAGAGGGCGGGGTGTAAGCCGGACGGTGTGGAGGAGGCCGAGAAAGAGTCTCGGCGTAATAAATTGAGCCTCGGCATGTTTCATTAGGACGGCGTAGAAAGAACAGCGCAGACTCGGGGACTGAATGGAGGTAAACGCGCGCACGCAGACACACAAAGTTGGAAGAGAAAGGAGATTCAGCGAAACTCGATTCATGAAGATGGACGGTTTGTTTCTTTTTGCCTGTTTATTTATATATAGACGGTGCTTACTTGAGGTCGACACTTGTTTATCTGCGGACTGCCCAAGATCCTTCCATCCCTCGAGCAATTTTTTATTCTATTTTGTCAGGCGTTTTTCAACGCGTCACAGCCCCATTCCCTTAAAATTAAACTAGAGAAAAGCAGGCGTATATTTCTTTATCTGTACCGTTGTGTGGTATACTCTGTCGAAGCAGCGTGGAGTGGAGCGCATCGTGGTTAAACTTACTGCGTGCTGTCGCGATCTGGATCGCGTTTTTCCTTCTCTTTTTAATTCCCGAGTCTTCGAGGCATTCAAAGGTTGCGATGCTTTAGAAACGCGCTAGGAACTATATCTGGGTGTAACGGAAAAGTACTAGAGAACGACGCACAGTGCCATTGTTATTTTGACTTGTGTCTCAGATTAGGAAAGTTGCGCGGGTCTTCGAGGACAAAGGATAAAAAGGACAATGCGTGGACCGTGATCAATTGTGATGTTCGGTGAAAAGTGCGCGCACAAGTGTGGACGTAGCAGCTTGAGCTTGAAAGGCGTGCTACGGCAATAATGGAAGCTGCGTGTAGAGCGTCGTTGCCGCCTGAACGCATACCTGCTGTGCGATGTGGCTCTGCACGGTGGACTGCACGGTGGACTTCCGCGCTGTTAGCCGCATTCTGTGATCATGCGTTCAACGCACAGTCAGTACCACAGATACGCGCTACAAATGAAATTCAAACACTGACGAAAAGATTGAAGGGTTACAAGTGTAGTGAGCCAGTGTGAATTCATCTTTATACATATTTCTGCCGGAAAGAATAGCCAGATTGGGATTATTTTCGATTAGCGATCCATTTCAAATTTCATTTAAAACTATACAAATCAGAATCGAATCAGAATCGGTTTTTATTGAGATCATTAGAATGATTACAAGTTGTTAATATTCAGGAGGAGGTCCCGGAGTCAAAGACTGCAATGGGACCTCCTCCTGAATCGTAGCAATGTGAACGCAAAGATGGTCTCGCCGCGCGCAAGATCCTCCGCGTCGCACAGTCGTATACAATCGAGTCTCGCAATGTCGCAGTGCACAAACGCCATACCGCCAGATCAGTCAAGCTCGCGCTCGCTGAAGCGGCGTTGGGGGAATTTCTCGGGGAGAGGGACCGTGGCCGGTGCCTCCGCAGGAGCACAGTTCTTGACCAATCAATGAGTGCTAATTATAACTCCTTAGGAGGCACGATCTTGAGCTCTGGCAGCGTCCGCTTCTAATTTCAAAGTCACGCCGCGCCTTTTCAATGTCTTGTGTTGTATCGGGGCCTCCGCGTGTGTATGAATGCTCCCCATCTCTTCCGTGCGCTCGTTGGAGGCTTGGGCTTACCGGCAAGGCTTGCCGCATTGGTACAAAACACGCGCGCTGCGTGATTAGAAAGCGTATGCCGAAGCGCGGAGTTGGTGCTGCCGTCGCGCATATGCAGGTACTACAGCAGGGACTGCAAGGCACGTATTATCTCTTGCGAGGTAACATAGAGCGATCCGCACGGTACCGCTACATTAAAAAGAAAAAAGCACTATATAATAACATCAAGTTAACCTGTATGTTGGTAATTACGCTTTAGGAATGCGAAATGTATGCCAGTCTGTCAGCGAACTCTTCGTAAGCTAGAAAAGAAACAAATGCGTAACACCGGTGAATTTGTCATAGATTCTCATGGCGTCGGTTGTAGACAGGTTATTGTTTTGCCAATAAATATTGTTGAGACTTCGTTAGAAAGAGAGCAGAGCTATAGATATGAGAACTCTTGAGAACTCACGATAACGCTGTAATAACGATAGCAGTAATATTTTTTAATAATAATAATTTTAATATTTTTAATAATAATAGTAATATTTCACTGAGTATCAGCCAGACTGATACTCAGTGAAAGTGTGTATGAGCCGGGCTGTAGTAAGCTCTATATAGTTGAGGATAACGCGCTCTGCGCATTGTTGTGTGCGTCGGGGTTAACAGCAAACGTTATAACTAAAACCATGATATGATTATAAGGTACGCCGTAGTGGAAGAATCCGGGTTAATTTTGGCTACCTGGGGTTCTTTAATGGGCACCCAATGCACGGCACACAGATGTTTTTGCATTTCGCCTCCATCGAAATGATGCCGCCGCGGCTGGGATTCGATCCCGCAACATCGGGCTTAGCAGCGCAACACCAAAGCCACTACGCCACCACGGCGGACGAACGTGGTCACTACGGCGTACGCCAAGAATCGCACCAGTCAGAACAAGATTTGATGTGCAGAGGTGGAATCGGTCTCGACAGTTATCTTGTTTATGCATCATTGTCTCTTTTGTCGCTATTATAATTACATATTTACATTGTACTTCTGCAACGCAACAAATTCATTAGAGGTGCTGGGATATATACACACCTGAAACAACAACGGAGCTCCGCAGTGGTCGTCACCTCGGACTGGACAACATGACGGACGAAGCAGGACCCGAAATGGCTCGGCCCACATCAACGCCTATAACCCCGACGGTTGTGTTGGCTCAGCCGCGGGATCCAGGAACGTTACGCGGCACCGACCACCTCGACCTTGAAGACTGGGTCGCAACGTCTGAGCATGTAAGTGCCCACAACAGATGGGGCCCGACGATTACGTTGGCTAACTTGGTCTTCTATCTACAAGGCACGGCGAAGGTGTGGTATGAAAACCACGAGGAATAGCTTTAACGACTGGGACAAACAGAAGCTGAGGGACTTATTCGGCCTTTCCGCCGCATGGAAGGGCACCGCTGAGAAACAACCAGTGACCCGCGCCCAGACGTCCACAGAATCATACGCCTCTTATATACCGGCCGTGCTGGCTCTGTGCCGTAAGGCCGACAGTGATATGGCTGAGGCAGACAAGCTTGGACATGTACTGAAGTGGATCGCTGACGATGCTTTCATCATGATCATGTGAAAAAATTGTGAAACAGTACAGGACATCATAAAAGAGTGTCAACACTTTGAGCAGGCGAGGAGGCGCCGCGTTGCAACGCCGTTCGCACGTCTGCCGAACAGAGCTGCGACATCCTCTTGTGACGACAGGCTAGGAGTGTAGCGACCATCATAAACAGGTGAACTGACACGGATAGTACAGCGAGACCTTGAAGCCATGGCTCGTGCAGCCATTTCTTCCCGCCCCAGTGAACCGAACAACTTGCCTACAGCATTATTTGTGCAGACAATAGTCCACGAAGAGCTGGCTAATCTTGAAGTTCATTCTGTATGTGCCGTTGCTGCTTCACAGCTGTCTCATGCTCCAGGCGCATCGACTGGCCCGCGGTATCCTGCACGTTACCGAAATCCAGCCGAGTCGCGAACCGCAGAAAATCGGCCAATCTGTCTTGCCTGCCGGCGTATCGGTCACGTTGCTCACCATTGTCACGTTGCAGTCACGTTGCTCACACGTGCACTGCGCTGACTTTCAACAGCGTTTTTTTTTCTTATTATTTTAAGCAAGAGAACTCTGCGTATATATCCTTCACCAAATCCATCACTGAATACTTGCTCAGAGCAACAACACATGAAACAACGAAGCCACATACTAACCCCCGACATTTACTCTGCCATTTACATTCATGTCATGCTCAAAAAAAAAAATCAAACTGTGTAGTTAATAATTTGTTTACCCTTTCTTTTTTTTTCTCATTTCTAGTTAAAGAACCTATGCAGATAGATAAGCTTCTACAGCGACATGAAACTAATCAGTGTAACACCCTGAAATTCCGCATGTACACCTTTTGCATCACATGCACGTCGTCCTTGTATTACAGTGGCCCAGCTTCTGGCCTGAGGTAATGTGATCGGTGCCCTTTTTGCGCGCGGTGAGACTGCGCAAAATATTGAGCGTACTGGTTTCAAGGGCTCAGCATTTCTTTGAGACTTCTAAAAAATTATTTGGCGTGTGTTCGTTCACCGTCAGTAGCGTGCGGTTCTTCAATTCATCTGCCGCTTTAGTCCCGCATCTGCTGCGCAATTGCTATTTGCTGAGGTCTCATTACCATCGCGGCCAATCTAATATCGCCTAAGCGTTGAGGAAAATATACTGACGACATTCTTCTGGCTGACGGCGCTTTGCGAACAAGTTTGGCTGAAGGGGAGAGGCTTTTTGGCCGCTGTTCAAGTAGGGTTGTGCACTATTGCAGACGCTACTTCCGCATTCGCCATAGTTTCGTACAAGTATCGCTCGAGCGCTCGAACATCGCTGTAATCATGCAAGTATCTTTTAGGCCGTATCTTTCCTCAAACAATAGTCAGTCTTACTTGCGTATCCTTTCTTGAGAACACTGTGCTCGCTACATTCATGACAAGTAATTTTGATAAGTAACACTGGTAAGTAACTGCTCACAAGTAACACTGATAACGCGCATGTCGTTCGTGATCTGGAAGAACTGGACGCGCGCACCGTTATAAAAAGAAAATCGACTTCTCTTAGTTTGACCTTCTCGAGGAATGCAAAGCTGCTTCATGTCATTCGAAGTTCTACATAACATTAACAGTTTAAACACAAATATACGTTCTGTGTCTTCGAGCCATCTTGAATTAAAAGCAAAGTCGAATTCACCGATGTTGGAATTATAGAACAACCGATTTCTCTCCCAAATATTTGCCACGATGAATAAATAAACCTTAATATCGGTAGTTTCTGCAGACACTGTAATCCCGATATTGTCCTTTCTAATGTTCCTTGTAAAACAATGACATCTAAGATGGCAGGCGCCAAGCTTCCTCGACTCGCCCTTGCCAGGAGCACTCCCTGAACGCGACAAGTCTTGTGTGACACGTGCTCGCATTCCCTGAGGGTTGAGCACTGCCACCTTATATCTGTGAAGTTCTCACGGATCTCGATAATGCAACTTCATGATGAAAGACTGTATGAATGCCAGATTTAAGAAGCCTGTTGTTTGACAAGTACACCGATATCTGAAACCGGTAATCTGCTTGCCCCCGTCTGCTCTCGTGAAAAAATGAAATCAAGAACTAGACGTAGTGACTTGTTCAAACATGGACATGTATAGCAAAGACTCATCACGGGGTATGCTGCCAAGTTTTGGCCAGCATCATATGTTGAAGTGGCCTAGAACGTTGCTGTTCTTTTCGTGAGAGCAATCTGTCAACTCCAGTAGAGCGCGGCGCATTCTGGAACTTGCTTTTCCTTTCACGCGGCGGCAGGGTTGCGTTAAATTTGGACACTAGTATGGTTTAAATAACGTCAAAAATAAGCAAAGCGACAGTATCCAGCAGCTGTAAAAGGTTTTTAAATTGCAATATAACCACCATTTACAATGGAAAGTTTAAAAGGTCAAAATGCCTTTAAATAGTGACCTTTTTTGGTTTTCATCGTCAGCTCAGAAGTTTGATACGCAATAAAAGCGACCTGGTGCATAGACAATTAAGAAAAGATGCTAGAAACATCTAGTTTACCTTCAAACGCTCAAAAAAAACGTAAATAAGAAAAAAGGGAAGCAGACAATATTTCTCGCTTACGGTGAAACCAATTCATTAAGTTAGAATACCCGGCTCTAACTTCCATACCCTCTGGCTGGTCGCACATCGCGCGGCCGTGAAGCTTTTCGAAGCTCTCGGCTCGCTTAAATAAGAGAGCAGCGCGGGCGCACCCTTGTGGCCCGCCGCTCCGTTGGCCGCGCCCCTTGCTAGCGCATTGATGACGGCGAGAGCGCGTAGCAGCACCGCATCTCCCTTATCCGCGCACTCAAATGAATGAGCAAACGTGGCCAACACTCATGAGCGCTCGGCGTGGAAGTATTCAGCACTCTCGAAAGGCGTGCGATGATGGTCGAGCCTCGTGAATGCTTGATGCTCGCGCGCAGTTCGGAAGCGAGCGCGAAAACGTGCGCTCCCGCTTTTATTTCCTTTTATTTCGCTGTTTTGTTCCGTTTTCTCCTCTCTGAGCTGTAAACAGTTGCGTCGCTGCCCGACTTCGCCGTTACATAAAGTTGTGTTCTAAAGCGAATATCCCTTTGAATCAAGAAAATGAAATTTCTACCTTGATCTTGGAATGGCTTAAAAGATGATCTGAACTATTCGCAACCTTATCGCGCGTGGAGTTAGTGGAACCTGTATACGCAGGAGGACTAATTTAAACTGTCTATACTTCATAAGGACATGGTCCGATGCCTAATGAATGAATGAATGAATGAATGAATGAATGAATGAATGAATGAATGAATGAATGAATGAATGAATGAATGAATGAAAAACTTTATTTTCACAAAGGAGGTATCCCAGCGAAGGTGGAGCCCTCAGTCCAGGGCCCCTGTGGCCTTTGCCATCTTGCTAGCTCTGTCGATCAGGTTGAGCTGCTTTTCAGGCTTCGAGCAGGACAGCGCAGCCTCCCACTGCTCCGGTGTTGGTGTGTTGTGTGCTGGCGCTACCTTTGGCTTTTGACAGGCCCATGTAACGTGGTACAGCGTTGCGTGTTCCCCGCATAGCGGGCATTTATTGTCATATGTTGTGGATGAGCCTATGAGGCTTTTCTTTCGAGGAACCCGTATGGGTTTCCTTTGTAGCAATTGCTACGATCGGGTGGATGTCTGATTTTCTCTTTATTCATTACTTCTCTCCACTTTGCGGGTTTCCGCAGAACTACTACGCCAAAGTGGTTATTTGATCCATAAAAAAACAATAGACTAGCAACGGCGCTGTGAAGAAATTTATTTTCTGTTTATTTTGCAGTCCGAAGATATCAAAGCCAATTGTGACTACATATACCTATACAACAATCGACAAGTGTAAGCTTACAAAGCTATTGGCAGACTTCCGGCAGTCTACAATTCTCATGCAGAAATGTCTATGGACATTCTAAAGACGGGATGAATATATCTTCGTAAGTGACGTGTAGCTTATTGAGCCTGAATAATATGCCGGAAAAAAAAGAGAGAAAAAGTAAACACGAGTCTGTTCAGGAAATAGGAAGTCTCGGAAGCCCCTTGGAGAGCGCGAGCGACGACTGAAGAGATGATATGCCCATAAGCTGTTGTACTTAAAGCACAAAAAGAGTGCACAAGTACAAATCCGAGTTCAAAATTAAATTAAATTATGGGTCTCTACGAGCCAAAACAACGATCTGATTATCAGGCACGCCGCAGTGTGGGTCTCAGGAAATTTGGACCCCCTGGGGTACTTTATAACGTGCACCTAAAGTACACGGGTGTTTTCGCATTTCGCCCCCCATCAAAATGCGACCACCTTGGCCGGGATTCGGTCCCACGACGTCGTGCTTAGCAGCCCAAAACCATAGGCACTAAGCAACAAATCCAAGTTCAACATCGTACTTTGCGGTTAATAAGCCACTGGTGATAGGCTACTGCAGTGACATATTCGGATACGTTATAGCTTCAAATCTGCTATAGGTGTCCCTCAAAGTCGTGTTTAAGAGCATAATTCTAGGTTATTTAGTGAAACATCGTGTTGCAACTGCAAGTTCTGTGTTGAAACTCGAAACATAGGAAAAGAGGGGGCAGGATGTTGTGCAGAGCCATGGTAAAGGGAGTCATGAGAGCGAATGTGCGTGCATGGGAGCAGCTTCGCTGCTGCACAGTTTTGTTACAGGGCGCATGAACTCCTCGTTAGAACGCATTTTTGAGGGAAAAAATAAATATAAAATAAAATAAAACGCAGATGCAACGCGTTGTCCGAATATAAATCATGCAAAGCTTGTATGAGTTAGCGAGGTAGCAGCAGTAGTGGATGACACGAGTACAGCCTAGTCGCCTGTATAGCTGTTCGATGTCCGCACCACGGGGACGAAGGCGATGAATGAGGATTCTCGAGGGGAAAATCTCGTTGAGAGGCCTATGCATAGACTAGTACGGTGCACATCGAAATACATTTAAGGTTTCTATATCATTTATGCCACAGTAGCATATACCACTTCTGGGAGATTGGCAAGAAAGGGCACATATTCAGTAGCACATGCACTGTCGCACATGCCGGGCGGCTTAAGATGTTTTCTCGGCTAGACAGAAACGAGCAGTAAGTTTTCTATTCGAACTCAGCGGCGCGTGCACCGTAGCCCGAACTCTTTATTCAGGCACATGTTCAGGGTCACGACCAGTGCCCCAAGTTGCCTACTCGGCAGCACAGCTACAGTGAGCACCCGCAATGTTGGGGGATGGAGAAAAGAAACCTTCGCTGTAATCAAGGTGCGCACACTGCTCTAAGCAAGGAAAAAATGAGATATTTTCTCTGTTTTCGGGCTCATAATGGTGTTTCACACGATGTTTCATTGTATTGTCTGTTGCAAGAACCGTCGCTCTTCGCTGGGACAAATGCAACAAATCTTATTTTTAGTCGCCTCAACGGTTGCGTAAAGAGAAATTCGGCATTTCGCTGGGTATAGTAAGTATAGAGTCCCTGAACAAGTACGTCATAGTTCCTAATGTAATTGCTAAAGGGAATACAAAAACTAGTTTCTTCACGACTTGTATATTGAGTATGAGCAGTGCGGTTAATTGTTAAACGGAGCACCAGACTAGCATTTTGGGCCTGGTTACAGCCCTACATTGACACTTCGGCATCAGGGATAATGTTTTCCTGATATTTTGCTACCTAATGCGTCACATCAAGCACTTTCTTCCTAAGAAGTTTATCATGCGTTCTAGTTAAAACGAATTCGGTGTTTCCTTTAACAGTGCACCATCCATATTACACGTCGCGGTCACAGTCCGAGTCCTTCCCCACATACAGTGCAGGTCGAGCACTATCCATAGGAATTTTCGGCCACGTGTGTAGTGGCAGGATATCGGCCCAGCTCTGAAGAGAGACCGGCCAATTGTGACAGTTGTTTACACAGCGCGTTGCCGTCCGTGGGAGGAAGGGCTACAGAATATGTCGTCGGCTTACGCGTTTTATCGCCAGGGTCAATGGTCAACCAAGAAGAAGGACCAACGGTGACTCTCATCGCGCCAATGTTGCGAGCTCCCCCTGTTATAGGTTATTTGCCTGCACGTTAGTACAGTCGCTATATATTTTTAACTATACTGCGCGAGCGCAGGCTTTTCTGTTGGTCAGCATCCTATATAACGGCGGAGAAACTTCGAGATCAACGACAGTTCGCGCAAGCACGCACTCGCAGTACGACCACCGCCTGGTACGCCGTATATTAGAGAAGGACACACATCCGCCAAAGTCAGTCCTACGTTAAAGAAAATATACACAGTGGCGATTTAGCAGTAAATTCGAGGAAATGCGTTAGCATTATGTCGCACCTCCTTGAGGTCCTGTATTCATGATTTAAACTGCATTCACCACACTGCGAAGTGTTGTTCAGGAGCTCACTCGACACACGCCCTGGCTCCTTGAGGAGCGAAGTGCAAGTGTCGATGGTCAGCTGTGTGTGTCCGGGTGTGCGTAGGGTTGGCACAAGGTACGAGTGCGTCGTCTCATTTAGGTTCCTTACATCGTGCTTTCTTTTCTCATCAAGTATTATTTCTGTTCCAAGTAAATTGTTTGATAGATGCTCCGCCCGCAAAGTCATCCTGTACCGTGCTCTTAAATTCAATCGCGATGAATTCCGAAACATCTCCAACGCAATATTTCGTGATTTATGAGCATTGTACTTCTGTTTTGTGGACAACTGCCATTTATCTGTTTTCTCATTTCGTAAGTTTGTTTCCTCAGCCAAATACAAACATCGAATAAAAAAAGAAGGGTCAGAATTAGTGACCCATGTACCTCCGTATACAATGTAAGAGTTAACAGTAAGGGCTGCAACCATCCCAGCAACCAAAACCGCAATCACGCACTCTTGGCGGCGATTGCTCGCCTCGAGTTGAACCTTAATTTTTTTCTTTTGTGGCAATGCTCTATCGCCACATCATTACCGCACGTAGTACGTCGCTTCATTTCGGTGCACGTCATTCTACGCAGGTGGCTGGCGGCGACGCAGTTCCAGGCAACGGACGCCCGTCGGGCGTTCCCGTGCTTCGACGAGCCGGCCATGAAAGCCACCTTCGCCGTCACCATCGTGCGGCCGGCCGGCATGAAGGCACTCTCCAACATGCCCATCGGCTCGACGACGAACAGGTGAGACGCCTTATCATCTCCCTCTGTATATCGCTATCTCTTTAAATGATGTATGGCCTAAGGAGCCGGGTCTGAACGTGGACGACATTATACATAGGGATAGCGCTTGAGTTTTCGTGCACAAGCTCCCCTTCAGAACCATGTACTCTTGCACGAAATTGTCTCATAGATACTATACATTTAGAATTTGTTTGGAAAACACCAGGCTGGAACATCGGCGGCTTGTACACACGTGTCTAGCCGTGCCCATAACTGTCATTTTAGGACCTTAATACCGATTCAAACCCTCAATACAAACACGCAAGCAAGCAAGCAAGCAAGCCAAGAAACAAATAACCAAACAAACAAACAAACACGCAAGCAAGCAAGCAAGCAAGCAAGCAAACAAACAAACAAACAAACAACAATGTGTGAATAATTCACTTTTGCGCGAACTGCGCGATGTTGTGCGGATGCGCTGACCTGTCTGACATTGCACGACCATGCATACTTTTCTCGCAGGCCTGGCGGACTGCAGGCGGATGCTTTCCAGACTACTGTACGCATGTCTACTTACTTGCTGGCTTTCGTAGTGAGTGACTTCGAGTCGCGGGGTGACACGAAGGTGAGTCGTGGTTTGATTTATTCATATGCCTCGCTTTGTGTGTGCTATACGGTGCGTGCGTGAGTGTGGACACGTACAGTACATCAACACATGGCTCTGTACTTAAGTAGACAATATCAAGATGAAATGTAGAACTGATTACCTGTAACCAGGTACAATTTTCTACTGCCAAGGTACGCCTCTGGGAAGCTTAGTGGGGTGATACTTTAACCACGTCGTGGAGGTGCTACCCACTCCTAATTGTCTGCGAAGTGTCAGTTTTCTTTGCACATTCACATTGCTCACTTCAGGCTTTTTTATCTTCCAGTTCAGGGTGTGGGCCCGGCCGAATGCCATCTCAGCCGTGGAATATTCGCTATCAATTGGACCAAAAATCCTAGAATTCTACGAGAACTACTTTTCGGAAAAGTATCCACTCCCAAAGACTGGTGAGTAGTAGGCTATGCAAAAGCTGTTGAGGCATACGATCGAAGTTTTATCATCTGTCCCCGCCGCATCAAAAGTAATATTTATTTTTTAGTAGCACGAGAGCCACGGATCATTTGAAGATCATTGACTAAGGAGGAGGGACTATAATGTCAATACAACTTAAGCTTTCGGTTTAAAACGTCTGTAGTGATGCCGTGTGTTACGCTACAGAACTGTCATAATCTGTTGTATCAGCTGTGTCGGTTCACTATCTTCGATTTATGACACCGCGGCATCTCGTGTTAAGGTTGCGCGCTTGTGGTGAAAAGCTTGCATACGATTGGGCTTACAACTAAATAAATGGTCAGGCAGGCTCAGAACTCCTAACTGAATGAAGTGCTTCAGGTTATTTAGTGCTTTGGTCTCTGAAAGAGAGATATTTTGCAAGAGTACCTTCGCAAGATGTGTGCTTTCCAGATATCATAAAAATGTTATTCGTCACTATCAAGACCATCCTTCGGTAATTCTCGAGATGACAGTTCAATTACGCGGTGTTTTTGATCCTAATCTCTGGTCGGATATTGTAGCCTTTCCCCCTGACGTCGTCATCGTATACAGAATATGATACTCGAATAGTTCCAGCCATAAGTTGTGCAAGCAGTCATAGTTACGATCTTTCGACACGTGCTACGGCACGTGCTATATACGACACGTGCTATATACGACACGTGCTGTATACGACACGTGCTATATAATAACGTGCTACGAAGCACGTTATTACATTTTTCTATAAGTGTGCTCTTACGATATGCACTGAAACCAACTTAGTAGCTTTTTACTCTTGCCGGAATGTTTCGAGTTAGTGAGTGTGCACGTGCAAACTAAGTGACTTGAATGCAGCACACGTGCTTACCGATGGCAGTGATAGCCCTTTTTATGTTGCGATCACAGACATGGTCGCACTGCCAGACTTTAACGCTGGCGCCATGGAGAATTGGGGACTGGTTACCTTCCGAGAGACGGCGCTGCTCTTCAACCCGAACGAGTCGTCGGCCGGGAACAAGCAGCGCGTCGCCGTCGTCGTCTCGCACGAGCTCGCACATCAGGTACGCAACTTCAAAACACTTGTATAGGTGGTGTCAGAATCATACTAGAGGGAACAGCGTATACAGCACTGAAATCGCTCAGCCACCATACTAATAATGGAGCACATGGATTTGTCTGATCTTCGTGCCTCTGGCTTCAGACGTTCTTGTGGATTTGTTTCTTGGTATTTATATGCCCCTGTTGGCCTCAATTTCAAAGCAAGCTACACTTTTCTAAGTGCTGAAGGCAATAAGACTGTGCGAACACGCGTAATCGCTACTAATGGCACTGCTTCCGCCTGTCGAGGTGGCCAAATCAAAACGCCTACACTAACGCAGATATATCTTTTAGGGGGGGGGGGGGGGGGAGGGGAGTATTAGCGCGTGGGGGGTCATGCTCCTCCTCCCTCCTCCCCTGGCTGCGCCGCTTCAGCTCATCACGAACGCTAGTGTGCTTATACTGTGAGTGCGCACAACACTCATGCCGGCAGCATAAGGAATTAAGAACGCTGTCCTTGCTCTGCCGCATAGGCGATTGAGAGTAGCGTTGCCGGCACTTCTGCTTCGCCTTGTATTTTTTTGCACTCGAACACAATCCGCGTATCTTGAGACCATCTAATCCTTCGTGCGCGATCCGCGTATACAGCATCAGCGGGACAGCACGACAACGGCGTGTGCGTGTCCGTGCAATTTCTAGTGCGCTTAAAGAATTCACTCGGCTAACCTGGCCAGGCCTGTTCAGTGAATTTGCAGTCGGCAAAATGGTTGAAGTGCCAAGATTTGTGATGCCCTTGAGAGTATTAGCACACCGGTGCTAGAACTTTCCAGTTCCATTGCACTGCCCGTAGAGAGCACCCGTACCGGCGTCAGTAAAACTACATCACTGTCAGATTGCGAACCTTAATACACTTTCGTAATTTTGAATTGAATAAAGGTAAATAAAGGTAAAGGTAATTTTGAATTGTCTGAGTTCGAAGATTTAGGATAAAAGGCATGGGCTGCGAATGAAATTTTAGACTGTTCTTTGCGCGTTGCTATTGTCAGTAATTCTGAAGAATAATTAGGTTAATACCAGGAAACCTGGTAGGAGTAACTTTGGCGTTTAAATACTATAGCACCTACCTAGCATATCAAAGCAATGTACGGAACATTACGCGACGGCGAAAATCCCTCTGGAGTGTCCCTATAATTTCTATCGCAATGAGACACGCAGACGCTGCTTCTATCAACGTGTATGTGTATCATCTTTAACAGTAACTTTCTTAATTCACTCACGCCTTTGACTAAGGCTGCTATACTGTTAGTGTGCCATTGGTACAAATGAAGTGCTTTACGGCAAAAAAAAAAAGAAACGGAAGTAAAGAAGTGCTACTGACACGGCGCTAGCGCCGTCTCTGTATCATTTCATTCTTTCTGTCGTCTTTGTACGTCGCTACGTAACATGTACCAACATAGTCACAACTGAACATTGTCAAGCTATGATGTGTACAACTTGCTTCATTTGCATGCCCATCAGATGTCCAAGAATTCGCTAAGCGCGTCCATGACTTTGTCCATTCTTGCTTTAGTGGTTTGGCAACTTGGTTACCATGGAGTGGTGGGACGACCTGTGGCTCAATGAAGGCTTCGCTACCTACGTTGAGTATCTGGGCGTGGATTTCGTACACAAGGACTGGGAGATGGTGAGTATTGCTCCTATTGTGTATCAGAGCCAGGGCTACGAAGCACGTTATTACACTTTCCCAAACCTGTGCGAAGCAACAATTACTTTTCTATGCATTTTTCTCGTGCACCGTGCCCAATAGTCCGATACTGATCATAGCGTATAGGCGAAGCGCCACTCGTGTCATTATTCGGTGTCATAAAAGGTTCGGTTCGTGATACATGGAGCTTGTGAATAACATGATCGCATCGCACATCCGATTTGCATTTCGGTTCTTTATTCTGTAAACTGATTTACTGCAGAAAGCTCACGAAGGATTCTGGCAGACGGGAAGCCAAAATAATCCAAGCAGAAAATAACATTCATTGGTGCCAAAGTGCCGGTTTCGGAAGGACTAGTTTGAGAACTCGTGTCGTGAAAATGTCGTCACAAGCTAAGATAAAAGCAGATGTAATGAATCTGAGTAGCTCCGAACAATCTGCAGATAAATTCGCACACAAGTGCTGCTTAAAACAGAAGACACGCAGCTTAACACAACAATTCGGCGAAATGGCAAAATGCGTTTTGGTTTTCAAAAGCCAGCCTTAACTTCTCTTCGCCAGTAATTCCCGTGTAGACTAAACATAAACTGATTGAAACACGGGGGCTATAGTTCTAATGAGACCATCGCTGTTACGTTCGCGGACAGTGAGCACTCGGACTGCGATTTCTGCGCCTTCTTGTACGCCAGGTGCCAACAAACGGAGACTCGTCACACAAGAAGTGTAGTTAAAGGGCGTCTGCGCTGCACACAACTGCTGAACCGTTGACTCCGTGCCTTATTGTCACGTTGTTCGATTAGAAAACGCGTCCGTCACGTGACAGCATGTGCGCAAATATTTTTGTGCGCCTGTAACGAGTGCTGAGCCTGCGAATGTCAACCGGTGTACAGAGTGTGGCTCGCCTTATTTGATTTCAGTAATATTAGTTATGGGTGCCATTACATAGACCATAACATACTTCATTTTCTATGTAATGTCGCTGGGAAGAAGTCAAGTACAAGTAGACTCGGTAAATACGCTTAGAACGCCTAGCTCTTGCCCAAATAGGTAAAACTGACGTATATCTTACGAAAACTTCTTGTAGGATATATCGCGCGTTACTTTCTGTCCTTTTCAAGATTGACTCGGAAGCGATTACGTAAAATTTATCTTGGATATACGCAGTAAGGTGCAGGCGTTGCGGTGTAGAAATGGTTCAGTCATGCTGTTGCCGTCACCTTTCGAGAACATTGAAATTTGATCTACACCGTTGTGTCATTACAGACGACAGAAAACACTCGGGCAGCCCGTTCTGAATTCTGCGATATTACTTGCTATAAATCTGGAATGCAGCATCAACATGCCACACCGTGTTACATCTTCACCTATATGTTCATGCTAAGAATAGCGGTTTTTACGGCAGCAAACATCAGGAGACTGTTAGTTTGTCCATATGCATTGTGACGTGGCTTTGTCCACATGCATGGAGATGTTGCTGACCGCGATATTTAAACGAAAAATGGTTGCTCCCATTTGTACCATACCAGCAAACTATTAGAACCAACTTGAAATGCGGCTATCTCCCTGACGTGCTTTCTGGTCTCAGGAGGATATACGGTAGTTAAATACAGACGGGGTCTCTGATTCTGCTGTGCTCTATGGTTCCGAGAGTGCTTATTGGGGGGTTTGTTTTCGTTGTTTTTCTTCTATAACAGGCGCAACAGTTCATCGCCGACGAACTGCAGCCAGTCATGGAGCTTGACTCCCTCAAGTCGTCGCACCCTGTTTCGGTTCCAGTCTACAACCCTGACGAAATCATTGAAAACTTTGACAAGATCTCCTACGGAAAGGTGGGTCTCAACGAGCGCCCACATTAGTGCGCACATACTTCGTCGTGCGCAGCATAAAGCTTTAGCATAGTGTTACAAATCTGTGTGACAAATCTACCGTTGCCGTTATGCCTCAACTATCAGATGCTGTCTGTGCATCGGGCTGCCACCACAAGGTTTTGGTGGCAAACGCGCCATGAAAATTAGACGCACCATGAAACGCACCAGGACAGATCGACGCCGTAATACGCGCGAACTATGAAGGACAGGCGAAGAACGACGAAGTTTTCGTTAGGTTTTGGGCACATCGCTGCTACTGCAGAGGCAAAAAGGTGCATACCGCGTGAGCGGAAAGTTCTTTAATGTTCGGCGCTAAAGGGACACTAAAGGCAATGACGTAGTCGACGTGGACCGTTTAAATACCATTCCGAAAATATCGCAACGCTTGTTTTCTGCCAAGAGTTAGTTTACGAGAAAAGTGCATCTGAAGGGCCCGAGTACCTTTTTCGAAATTCAAATCTCGCGTCACCCAACCGGAGAAGTGGTGACGTTGCATATGCAATCACCATCATAGAGCATCTCACTATAACACCTAGAGGGAAATTCGCCGCAGTCGTCTATGGGAGTTTCTTAAGGGGCGCCGTGCCGTCATGGGAATGACGGTATATCTGTCTGCGAGGCTTGTATTGGCTGGTGTCGTAAGATTCGTCTAAAACGTGGATACGGCGACACAAACAATGCGTTCTTAAAGTAAAATCTTCATAAAAGGTGTTCATTCACCCATATTACATCTTCCAGTGAAGTTTACTGACCTACAATGCATAACCAAACGAAGAAAAGCAAGAACAGATGACAAATTGTTCCAAAGCGAGCGCGAATCATGTCATCTGTGCTCCAACTTCAGCGGTCCGCTGATACTTTTTTTCGTTTCATATAAATGCACATGCAATATCAAGTTCTCCTAACTTAACAAAACATGTTTTTGTGTAATAATTAAGCTATAACAGCTTTTTACGTGCTGTTTTAGTAGAAAATGAATCATTATGGCAGACGGAAGGGTGCTTGCCTGGATCTCCGACAACAATGCCAATCCGAAGTCACAATATACTGGCATTCCCATGCATACCATAGCACAGCAGCGCCAGATTTCCCTCTAGGCAATATAGTGAGAAACTCTATGATCACCACCCTTTTCTGCCCTCGGTGTGTAAAACGGCGCCCGACAGACGGCGGTACCGAGCCAAGACAGAGCGGTGGATTCCCCACTGAAGCCACTTCATGGCCAAGTGGCGTAGACAGTTCGCGCATCCCATGACATCACATGGAAGTTGAATGCTCTGCTACTTGCAGTTTGTGCGAGTTTGGCGAGCCAGCAAAGCTAGTGCAGCACTACGCGATAACCAAACTACTGAAACGCAAAAGCGTGTGTGGCGCGAAGGCGAGCGAAAACGAAACCTTTCGACCGCCCGCGTCGTTCTCACGGTCATTTCAATGAGTTCTTTTTGCTAAAAATGAAATAAAACTTGTCAAGCAGCATTTTATTTCGTCATATAATACAATAAAAGGATGTTTTTTTGCGACGAGTGGTTGAGTAATAGCAACAGAATTTAACTGAGGAGTGCTTTCGTCATCGGGCTAGTACTTGAATGTCCGGTGGGAGTCTCTAATCATGCACTGCATTTAACTCAATATCTCGATTATTAAGGTTGTTTTCGCGATAATATTGACGCCTTAGAGATTATCGAGCAGTAATCTGTCACTTAAACTTGACTTAATATTTGGCTTTAGTGTCTCTTTAATGGTTGGAGACGCAGAATTACGTTTGTCTTTAGAAGTTGTGACGTGTAAATGGCCTATATGTTCGTCATAATTCGTTTTTAAACTGCGGAAGCACAGTCAGTTCATTGTAATTCTATCAGCTAATGAAGACTTTTGAGTATTTTGGGTAGAGGGTGATGTTTCTGGCGCCCCTAAGAAGTCTGCCTTGCGAAAAGCGAAATAATTTTCCACAGCAGGAAAGCAAGGTAATGAGAAAGGCAACGAACTTATGTGTCATCTCCTGTTCTATATCTGCGTCTGCATGCGTATCTTTTACCTAGCTATAATTTAACAGTCGATAGTTGTTCCCTGTTTATTTAATTATATTAAACAGCTTTGTATAACGAGGCTCACATGTACGCTTCGAATTTGCAAGCTTCCATACTTGCTCGCACTTTGGACTCATCTTAATTTTTAAACGTAGAATTCCAACCCTCTTGAATATTCTTAACGTATTTTTGCGACTGTGGTCGCTTCGGTGTTTGTTTGCGCTCAGCTTAAATAATCATATTGTTTTATAATCTTGTGCGGAGTCGTTTCTAGTACTGTCTAAAGTCACCCCAACCGCGATTCAGCTGTTGTTTTCCCCTTAGTGTTATTCTTCAGGGTGTGAAGCAAATGAGCAGAAAAAGTGCAGATCGTTTATTCTTGAAGGCTACATACTCACCCTTTATCCATCACGTTGACTGCATTCGTGAAAATATGGGAACAGCTAAGTGTCTGCGTTCACCGCGAATAGACATACGACAGTGCTAGCACGATAATGCAGCCATATCATTCAGAGGTAGATAGTGCTCCCCTTTCCCCTCTCACCCAACCTCAGATTTTTGCTGTGTGAAAACTTGCCTAATCTAAATTCAACTAACGCTCGAACTTCTACTTTTCTTTTCAGGGAGCATCTATAATTCGTATGATGAATTTCTTCCTCACGGAACCAGTCTTCAGGAAAGGTGTATCGGTAAGATCTAATGAAACTTGTGCAAATTACAATAAAACTTGCTTGTCTATATATTACGTGTCAGCACGCGCTACGTGAGATAGTTTTGAGTTTATTAAATGTTTACTCATTCTTTTCTAGACCTACCTGAAGAAACGGTCTTTCAACAACGCTCGCCAGGACGACCTTTGGAAGGAGCTCACCATGGTGAGATTTACTCTGAACAATCGGGAAAACTAGGTGTCAATATAATGTTCCTTAAAATTAAGTGAAGAACAGTGGGGGAAAATATAACGATAAGCTGCGCATTTATAAAGCACGAAAGTAACAACAATTGAGTAGATGGAACTTAAACAAGATAGCCCATGTATGGGTGCTATCTTGATTGCGTCCTTACATGGCTCTTGTCATCAGCCATCTGGACGTGGCGTTAACAAATCTTCGTTAAGTGGTACTTTGAACCAGAAGAAGGCTTCAAGTGTTCCACATGCTTAATTTTTCTTCTCAAATATCGGATGATGTGAAAAGGGTAGGATCGTAAAACAAAATGAGGAGGACGCTTAAGTTTCGCCTTTAAGAGTCGAGCGCAATAATACTCAGATTCTTCACTGCTTCTCACACTTCCCGGCAACTGCAGCCTATGTAGCCGTAGTGTTTTCCTGGAAACGATGGCGGCGAATGTTATGCACGAAGGCGAGCTTTCTGGTAGAAACGCGGCCTCTTGTGTGGGCTGATCCCGTAGGCAGTGCACAGCCGCGCCAAACCTCAAATGTCTGCTTGAAAATGGGTTTGCGTTTGAGTTACCGCGGAACATAATTATGTTTTCTCGTACATTCAAATTACATTCCGACGCTATCATGTCCGTAGCTCCTGTGTAAGTCGTACTTTACGAATTTCCTGACGCATTCTACTTTGAGAAATTCAATGAGTTCAGCAAGGCATATGCGCTACGCGGTGGGCCTGCGTGGATCGGGATGCGTGGTTCGGGATGATTTTTCTCATACAAACATCGCCGCCGACGCTTACGCTGACGCCGGATTTTCTACGACACGGGGCCTTTAACGCTATCGTGTTAAAATCACGAGTGACCTGCATGGTCACTTGTTAAAAACGATGCACCTAGAAACATTGCCGCAGGGACCCTTTATTCAAAAGCTTGTTCGGTTGAACGCAGGCTCAAAGTGAAGGCAATCGTGTGGACGTGAAGGCTGTAATGGATTCGTGGACTCTCCAGACGGGCTACCCGGTCGTCACCGTCGAGAGGTCGTACGAGAGCGGCACTGCAAAAATTTCGCAACAGCGCTTCTTGGTCGACGGCAGCACGGACAACCAGTGAGTTGACTTCGTCACGTTATTTATTCGTACTTTCTTTGAAATTGCACAATCAGAGTATTTCGTTTATTTTACTAGGCGAAGAACGTGACAGCGTTTCGCACTCTACTTTCTCATACTAATGTTACTTTTAGTTTCGTTGTTCAACGTAGCTGCCACCGCTTTCCTTGGCACGTCTGAGATCGACTTGAGTGGGCTAGGATTCCTGCATACTGCAGGTTCTCTTTAGTTCTTGCGCATGGAACAAGCAGCTTATGTTGCAACGGTAATCCTATCAGCAAATCGTTGCGGACATTGCAGCTGTTAGTATCAATGTTAGTAGTAGTGACAAAATAGTAGCCGTTCACTTAGGCGCCTTCAGTTGATCAGGCACACCTTTCTTTTGCAGCATATGCGCGTAACAAGCCCGTTCGTCTGGTGATTATCACAAGACAGTGCGAACACGAAATCAAATATTGAGGATGCAGGAATTTCTCGTGCATCTGTCTATTGCCTGCCCTCGTTTTCACGATGTCACCGACATCCAAGAAAGCCACAATGACATGGCCATGTAGCCCAGTAAAATATAAATTAAAAGAAAGAAAGACAGTGATATCTTTCGCGCATCACTAATTTCTATGAAATCAATGCAGCAATATCATTCGAGCTTCTTGCGGTATCAGCAGCAATACCTCCTCGTTTTTTCTCAGGACGCTGTGGAAAATACCGCTCACCTACACTGACGCCAGAAGTCCCAATTGGAATGCGACAGAACCCAAGCTGTGGTTTACGAACAAAACAGGTGAGTTCTGAAAAAGGCCACCCCACCCTCCTCATCAGCGAAACGTCTTTTGCTCTGGCGGCTTCTTCCCCACTCGCGCTTTATTGAAATAAGACGACGCTGCACGCTGTTAAAGACACGAATGATCTGATAGCACGCCAGTGAGCTAAGCAAAAGCTTGAATTTATGGCTGTGTTTAAAGGGACACTAAAGCGAAAAATGATTTCTTCTGCATCAGTAAATTACCGTTCTACAACACCAAAAACACTACTCTTACAACGATAAGACGTCTGGTAAGCCAGAAAAAGCGCAAGAACGAAATACGGCTGGCGACGCCTACTCAAGTTTCCGCACCTGGGGGCTGTGACGTTTTGGCTTTTTATGGCATCTTCTAGGGCCTATACTACTTATATATAGCGGTACAGATTGACTACAATGTGTTCTAAAGGAACCAAATATTAAACGTGGCAAGTTTCGGGAACCTTTATTCAGCCAACGCGGCCCGAATGCGAAAACATACTTTGGAATCCCTGACGTCACGCTGACGTACCGGCGCTGGGGTTTCAGCGCGAAATTCAAATACTGATACTTGTACCTTCATTTTCTCATCTAATAATCAAACTATCTTTTTTAAATGACTGCCTGCAGGGTTCTCAAACAATGCTTCATTAGTGTAAACTGCTTTATTGTTTCGCTTTAGTGTCCCTTTATATACGTTACTGTTAGGTGCTACTGTTAGGTACTACGCACAACCAAGAACAATTTAAAGGGATCAGCACGCTGGGTTCTCTCTCCTAAATATGTATGCGGATCCAGCGCAGAAAAGTGCCAACGAATAACTGCCTCGATGTCAATTAATGCGAGAAGTTGATGGTGGCTTCGCCAGGTCGTTTTGTGAAGTACATTTGCTATAGTAGAAGTGTGATCGCTAAGTTTGGCTCACGATAACGTTCCTCTTTGGTGTCCACTTGTGGAGTTTTTTGGAGAGTGCCAGCTAATTGTTCCGTGCCTTCTTATCTTACGCAGCCGTCATCACGGAGCTGCCAACATCGAAGTCGGAGTGGTTCATTGCGAACGTTCAGCAAGTGGGATTCTACAAGGTCAACTACGATGAACAAAACTGGAAGCTTCTGATTAAGCAGCTCATGGAAAGACATACGGTAGGTGTGCTCGTTTGTCTGCGATGACGTCAGCAGCATGCCGTTCACACTAGATCATTTCCCGGTATCGAGAAAACTTTTGCTTTTATGGCCTTTTAGGCTTTGTTGAAAAGAGTGGTTAACCTAAAAGGTGTAAACAAATCGGTAATTATTAAACAACGAACATGTTTAGTCCAGATGATTACAAAGCGCCGACATGAGCAATGGGGCATCTTGAATGGAGACGACGTAGGCGGGAAAATGATTTCCGTCCTTGCTAGTATTGGGAAGACACATTTTCGAAAAAAAAAAAACTTGTGGCCTTCCACTCTGTGAAGGAGGATGACCAGCGAAGCTGCGAATGTGGGCCCCTCAATGGCGAATTTCACTTCCTCCACGGGCCACCCCGGTATTGCACTATCTTCGGGACCGGCCCATGTACGGGAAGTGCTTAACGCCTCCTTCACCTCCGCCGTGGGTGGGTCCGGCTTTGCATTAACTTCGGGATCGACCCACGGATGAAAAATTGTTGGTCTATGTCCACGTTGACGAGATCTACCAGAACCTAGCCATACACAGCTTCGCTGTGTTATGGATTCGTTCTTAAAACCGGGGTAAAAACTTTGTTTTCTAAGGTTAGCGCGGTGTGGCACGTGATTGTCAGTCATTAAAAGTGTTCATTTCAAATATTTGTTAGTATAATATGTTTTGTGAAATGTACGAACAATAAATACCAAATTTCTGGGCATAGCCAGGCGTGTCACGTTTTTGCTTCATTTTTTTACAGTACATTATTTGGTAATGTAACTTCGGACACTATAATATTATTGTCGCTAACTACAATTGAAGTACCAGGCTTATAATTAACTTTGTCACGTGCAATCGTCGAACTGAAATCAGGCAGTGCGAACACGTTAGATTACTAAATGGCAAAAAAAAAAGAAGCTCACTAATATTTTTTTTTACTTTTTCGTTTCAGGACATTCACGTCATTAACAGGGCGCAACTGTTGGACGACATTTTGGATCTAGCAAGGTTCGTTGCTTCTTACAACTCTATTTTGCTTGCAAGTTACGTACGTAGTCAGTTTGGGACAAATACATCCTTCAGAATGTTGTAGGAACAAATTTCACGCTTTCAGAATTTTATCACCCGAAAGTCTAGGCTTATGACATCAAATGCGAAATTTTTATGGTGCACTTATGCATACATACCGTAACCAAAACTCCACGTTGTTGTTGTTGTTGTTGTTGTTTTTTGCTAGACAATGCTTGGTTGTTTGACAAAAAGAACGGAGTCTGAAATTTTTATGGTGTGCTGTTCATGGAATAGCTCTAAAGGAGGGCGCATATAGCAAATATTGTTGCAATGAAGCAGCGACGCTTTTTGTCGCCCTGGAAAAATTCCTGCGACAAGGGAAATGTGGTGTGAATACGTGTAAGCGAAGGTACTGTTACTGAATTGAACTTAAATGTCTTTGGGTAATCTAACAGCTGCTTGTAGACTGGAATTGCGTAGGGAACGACTCGGCAACAATATAGGCGCATTGCCGATGGTAGGCGGCTTTTTATCACATCTAAAAATAGCGTGAATAGGTGCAGCAGGTGGGTCACGAGTTCTGGTGACTGAAATCGCTGTCGCATTAATTGTTCCGTCTTTCACGTGGAGTTCGCGTCCGCAGTTTGGAGCAGTGCGAAACGACTTGGTTCTCTTTTAGACCCTTCATAACATCAATTTTGACAGGAGCTGGCGTTGCCTTGTTGCAGTGCTAAATTAGAGCGTGTGCCGGGGTCTCGGTAGATCATCTCTATAGTTGCTGCTAGGCGCTTAGTTGGTCAAATCGCGCATCGCATGCTGATGAGCCACTCATATAATATATCTAACATTAGTTGTCTTATTGGCTCATTGAAGTCCTAGTGAGTAATAGATGGAACGTCAAAGCTGAGTTTATACCTCTTTCTAACGGCCTTCATTTTTTTTTCACCCACCATAAACAACAAAAAAGAAGTGTTGAGAGAAATAAGTTCGGCAAAATGTATGGTTTCTAACGAGAACATATCTTAAATGCCACTCTCCATAACAATCCGAAATCACGGACCCACGCAAACATGTTTTCTTTTCTTGAGACTACAACTCTCGCGCCGAACATTGTGAGCGGTACGCGAGCCACTGCAAGTTCGTGTGCACAATGGGACGTCTCATTCTCCCTTGCACACGTTCGGGCCGCGCAAACCTTTGCATTCGCTCCGTAACGCTGAGCATGCGGAGCGCGTGTTCCGACGACACAGGAAACGGGGTGTGTGCCGTATCGTATTATCGCCTTTTCTGTGGAGGCCGAGGCAGCAGCTGTTGCCGAACTTAGAGCTGGAAGAAGATGAAGGCGTTTCTCGGCAGGCTGTCTTCCTGTGTGTCGTTTGTTAAAAATGGCGCTAAACACGAGTACCGCATTATTCCACAGTGAGGTACTGGCTTTTTTAAATGTTTTCAGCTTGTATACAACTGATAAGGGGGCAGCCTATCAGGCTCAAAATTGCAAATGAAGGCTCGATCCGCACGAAGGCAGTGGCAAAGTGATTAGATTGCGTGATGTCCGACTTCATGGTCCTATAGAAGACCTCGAAAGGAGAAGTTGAATAGAGGAAGGGTATTAAGTGGCTAATGTGCTTTTTACCACTTTTCTTGCAGGAAAAGTGGGCGACAATTTCTACGGGTTGCATTTTGATTTATTTTAATGCAATTTATTATTTTATAAATTGTCAACAGTTAGCTGGCCTAGTCCAGACGTTGTTCCTAATGTGTGACGCCATGAAATGATGTTTCCGATTTAAAAAAAGTGGCTTCACTAACCGTCTTCCAGGTTAGGTCGCTCTTCTGGCATGCCGATCATCTGCCTTTGGTAAAAGTGGCTTATTTACTGCTTGTATCTATCACTCTAGCTTAAACTGACAGTTTCGTTTAATACTGCTTCAAGCGACGGAAGAACGTTTGGGACTCTAGAGGGTGTAATTACGCCACATTCAATATTCTCTTGCCATCTGTTCAGGACCAACTGTTTAATAAACGCTTCACACCAGCGTTGCGCCGGCCTTATCTTCTGGAGAGGGGGCTAAGAACTGAGTAGACTCTCCTCGACGGACGCGTGCTGCCGCAACGAAGCACCACCAAAGCCTTTGTTCAGCTTTGTTAGCGCTGAGTGGTGATACCTCGAAAATGCACGCAGAAATGATTTCGCGGTGAAGAATATTAAATACGATTCCTATTCTGTTAATATATTCCTGCCGACGTAGCGCTCGACAGGTTGGCGCGGTTTAGGTGAGCCGCGTTGGAACCGAGGAGCGATGCAAGCGGGCACGTGTTGAAGGGTTTGTGATGGAGAAGGCAGTGAGCCCCACCGCTTCCGAGATTAAGAGCGAAGAAAAAAAAAGTAGCTTACTGATGCGTGCCTACATTTCGTCTGTTTCGGCATTCCTCATTTACCGTCTTCAAGAATTGTTAAGTACGAACTGTCCAACCACAAACTCTATACTGGGAGCGTCAGAATAGTACTTAACCGAGCTGCTTGGTTAATGACATAGTTTGTTTGTTTTCAGTGCCGCTGTTCAAGGCTTATGTTCATAGTCGGTAGCCTTTTTCCCCCTATATTTCTGAATTATAAAATCATCATGGCTTTTCTGTTTGCTATATAAACTGTTATATTTCAGTTCCGTTTCATGCAGGAACTTCTTATTCCATTTTTTTTTTCATCATGTCTTTTTGTGACCTTGCCACGCGAATGATCGATGTTTCATTGCCATTCTATGATCTGGTTGCATTAGTTCTTTTAGACCTGCTTCACTGTGATAGCCACAAGGCGACGCAGGAGCGCCAACAATGGTGTCATGAACCGTAAACACTGTATCCTCTTTCGCATAAACGTGATGTCACATACGATAAATCTCCGTTGTCCTAAAGAGGTGTCGCCCGCTTCCTCTAACCCCTGCTGCCGTTTCTCGCTTAATCGTCTACATGCACACTTCTTGCGAATGGCAGTTCGCAAACACGTGTCTATAACAATCGGGATGTGTAGTTTGGTAAGTTGAATCACGATACAGAATAAATTAGTACATGTATTGCACCCTGTTATGTCCGTGTGTTTGTGCATGGTTTTGAAGGCTCCTTTAATTTATTCGGTATAAAGATTCGCTTGGCCCGATCATCCCTCCACTGTATGCCGTGTTGCTCTTTCGCAGGGCTGGCACCCTGGATTATGGTCTGGCTCTGAACGCGACGCAGTACCTGGCTAAGGAAGAGTCGTACATCGCCTGGAGCCCCATCTCCGCGAACCTCGCCTTTATCAGCCGCATGCTGGAGACCACCGAAGTCTACGGAAAGTGGAAGGTCGGTGCACGCTGTTATAGCCGCAAACGAATGATAGCTCGGACATGGACAAAATACGGCCCGCCATCCGACCCCTTCCGGCCCGCCGATCCCGACTCATTGCCCCGCAGCTTATCCTCCGTGATAAACAACATTTTCCACCTTTTCGTATCATTTTAGCAAAACGCTTCAGCCGGAAGCTGTATAAGAGAATTGCCACACAATTTATTTAGGCGGTCTCGGTGTCTCAAGCCAGCACTCGAGAAAGGTAGTTGCTCAGCTATAGGTTAGGTACAAACACTTAACACAAAAAAGCAAACGGCGGTATTGCTTTTTTAGTATAGCTCCAATTTAATCATATTTCTGAAATTCCGGCGTTTACGAGAGGCGTACTTTTCTTTCTTTCTTTTTTTTTGCGTTTTAGAGCTTATCACGCCCTGCTCTCGCTAGGGCAGCACACATACCAGACGACCATGCGAACATGATATTTGTACGTTTACAATTCCAATGAATGTATAAAACGGCCACACCGTGTTTGTGTCCATGTTCAACTTTAATGAGTAGAACTTTACTAAAGCCTTATTCGTGGCCACAATACTTAAGACAACATACATGGGAAGGTTCCATGAAATATGATGACGTGCTGGTTTTTTTTCTTGCAGAAATATCTGCTCAGCCTAGTGAAGCCGAACTACGACCGCCTTACGTGGAACGAGGAGGAAGGGGAATCCATTTTGACGACGTGAGACATGCTTCTGCTTATTTCCTCTCTGCGAAGAGGCCTGCGCTGGACCTCTGCGGCGTCTGTCAATGGCAGAATATTTATAACTTTAGAGTTTTTTTTCTCCTTACCGCGGGAACCAGTGCCGTACGCAAATTACGACAGTACGCATGAGGTGCGATTTTTTTTTTTCGTTTTCATGGGTCAGCCTCACTCGACATAATTTCGCGATTTGACTTCGCGTAGTGGCACAACACATTGTACCACCTATGATATGTGTCAAATTCTTGAGACCCATGTATTTGCTGGAAGCACAACTCGACTCTACACTTGCAGCCTCACATGGAAGTGCCAGCGGCTCGTTATTCTTTATTTAATTTTTTTCTTTGGTTGATCTCTGAATGTCTTGTCTGTATTGTTTAAGTAAATGTTATGTACCACCAATGTCAGGATTTTTAAAGACCCAGTCAAGTAGCCCAAGCAGCTTTTAGTCATGAAGGCCGTCCAGATCTCTCCAGAAAAAAAGATGGTTTGAATTTAAACTTGAATAAATGCATTTACTAAATTCTGAATGAAGCTAACATTGAACCAGCTTGCCCAGTTTGTAAAGTCAACGCTTCCTGTTGAATTCAAGGCGAAATTTCAAGGCAACGTTCTCGTTCGCACCCTTTCTCCACTGCTTTGCTCACTTCCGTCATGGTCGCCCAAAAATGACCTCAGCAATTCAATGGTCGCAATTCAGCCCATCTCTATTACTAACCTGAACCTGAGAGTGAGCCTTGTGCTTACGTCACTTCCGCTTCCGCAGGTTCCTTCGCACGGAGACGTACGCAACGGCGTGCACACTGGGTCACGAGGACTGTGTCAAGGAAGCACTTAACTACTTCCGCACTTGGAGAGACAGCAAGGCGGAGAAAAGCCCGTGAGTGGCGGTGTTCTTGCGCCGACTTAATTCCTCTTCTGCGCGATAACTGGTTTCACAGCTATTGTTCGGTTGCTCAATCAAGCTTGAGTGAATTGATTGATTTGTGAGTGCCGAAGTTACAACTTGATTACAGAGTGCATTTTTGTGTGAGGTGATTACAGTCGAGACTGGGTATAAGCAACACTGACATGACGAATAGTCTTGTACAACGACATAAATTATTCAGAATCTGTTTGTCGATGTCTAGTTTCAGTTAGCCTTCTGGTGTCTTAACAAAACCGAAAATGGAATTACTGTGAACATCGTCTACCCGGTGTTCTAATAAGTGTCCGAGTAGTAACAGATAAACGTGACAGGTATTTGAATGCAGTTAAACGTGATCCGTTTTTGAACGCAGATAAATGTATCGTTCATAGACACGTTGCAATTACCTAACACTTAATCGCAGTTTACGGGAGCATTTTCTTGCTCTCTTTCTAATCCCTCTGTTTATTTTTCCCGCTACCGCAGCATCAAACCCAACTTCCGTTCGTTTGTGTACTGCACGGCCATCGAAAACGGTAACTACGACGACTGGCTGTTCATGTGGGACATGTACAACAAGACTTCCGTGGCCTCGGAGAAAGTGAAGCAGCTGCAAAGCTTGGCCTGTTCCAGGGAACCATGGGTCCTCAACAGGTGAGCACCTTCTGCCAACGTTGGCGTGTTCCATATGGGCGCCGTCACACCCGCACGTCGCGCTGGACACCGAAACCCTGCGGGGGTTACCACAACTGAGGAAATCTAACCTAAATTACTTGGCAGTTGTAGCACGCAGCTACGGTTCTCCGCTGAAACATTTCTTACGCAGTCCAACAATTCCGCATGTTTCCCGCACTTTGCTAATTCCGGAAACAACTACGGGATTGATATGTCATGTTCGAAATCATCATTACTATCACCACCACATTTAAGTCTTGCATTTTACTCTAACGAACAATTGGATCGTCATCGATACCATAAGAATAGTATTGATAAATATGGAATTATTGAAATCCATACAGACACGTTTTAATATAGGTATACGGGTGAATGCCATACCTAGGTTCTTTGAGCGCCTATACGTACAAGAAGGTGCAATCATCTCGTGCTTTCACGGTGACCTTTATAATACACACATTTTATTATTTAAAGGTAACAACTACGATGTCAACTAACTGTAATAGTTGTGATGATTTTGATGTTCTGTTTCTTTTTTTCTCGAGGCTATATGTAACATCGATCGGAGCAAAACTTACAGTAGCAGTACGTAACTGCAGTGCCAGATGCACGTGAAAATGTGCACGTCCATAAAGGTTACCCCAATAATAATAAAATAGGTTGTACACTACTGTGCTGCACAACTACGCAGAACAACGAGCTTTGTAGAGATATGGAGCTGGGCCACCGTCACACATAATAATAATAATAATAATAATAATAATAATAATAATAATAATAATAATAATAATAATAATAATAATAATAATAATAACTTCGCCAATTTGCAATGTTTACAGTTTTAAAAAAAATCACCTGCCATCTGCAGCTATCCAGGATAATAAAGCTATCCGGGTTACGGAAGCGCACAACAGAGAAGCAGTATAAGGCTCTACACAATCACGCGGCGACAACGAAAGACGTGTCCCAAGGACAAAGGCCACGATTCTGCGTCCTTTGATCGGCATTCGTCTTCGCGCCGCAGGCTGCTTTATGAGCACGAAGCAATCGGCGCCGCGCGAAGAATTCTCCGTAGTCTGCAGTTGACACGGTACCGACTGTGGGAAATTGGGTAATCTGCAGGCTTCCGCACGCCTCGCTATTGACACAAAGCTCGCCCCATTTTTCCTTCCGATGAAACCTTAGTTAAAAGAAGCACGACGAGGTAAGCTGCGAAATGCAGTTAGCAGAAGGTCCAGGTAGCATTTGCTTCTCGGCGAGGTGTCGGAAACAACAGCCGCCTTGGCTTGCCGGAGCGCGTGCTCCTTTGAACGCGCTTCAGCTCGCTAGCCCATCGTTCACGTATAGAGGAAGTTTAAGAAAACTCTGCCCGTATAGTGTATCCTCCCTCACTGCCCCTTTCTGGCCGTTTCCTATAGGCAACACAAGGACGGAACACCGAAGGTCCAAAAGTTAAACAGAACGGGCATTTAAGGCCGAAAGCTGATTTTTGTTTCACTGAAGAGAACAAAAGCAGCGAAACCTCGAAGAAACCTCGAAGAAACCTGGAAGGGCATTTTAGAGGGAGCTGTTCTGCAAACGACATTATTGCTTTCCCACAAATTAACGTGCAGGTGATCAGGCTAACCAAGTCGGGATGCGACACGCACGGCCTTTATTCCTCACCTGAACGAATCTATAGGTTAACGACTGACAGCAGTGGGATGCATCTCGGAGTTCTTATGCAAATAGCAGAAGCTTGATGTGGGTGAGTTGGTTATGCATACTTGATGAAATGAGCGCTGCGAAGACGCGGACGAAAGAACACATGTACGACAGACAAGGCGCTGATTGCAATCTTATGCAATGATGATTTTTTTTTTTTTGCTCTATACGTCTTGCCTGGAAGTTTCCCCCAAACGTCAGTTCGAATCAACAGGCCGGTATGCTTTTGAGTTACAGAGCTATATATCAAGGACAGAGGTTAGGATACGAGGTGCTCTTGGCGTTAGATTCAATCGCTGGAGGCGCGTTCCTTACAGGCCTAGATTAAGCAGTAGCATAAAAGGTTAGCAGTGTCCCTGCAATATAGACCGCTTCTTAACTAAAACGTTATCCGAGCTCTGCTCACGCAGTACCCGTGTGCTCTCGGATCACTTTGGAGATGCTTTCATTTTTGTGCGAGCGTGATGTCATGCACTGGTATGAGTGTCAATGACTCTGCAGTGCTTCGGTAACATGTACTGAACGGGATATACCGGAGACCGATCCATCGAGGACACAGCCCCCAAATGGCATCTATACAAAGTACAACATAAGATGAGATCTGAGGTTTGACCACATACTGCCTGGTCGGGTATGGTAAGTTCATGTCAAGAAGCCAAAATGTCTAATATTTATTAACAGTTTCGCGGAAGGCGTCCTCTTTCTCTTTTTTTCTTGACAGCATAACGTGCGCGGTGAGCGACTCTAACAATGACCGTGTCTTTTCTCTCCCGTCGCAGTTTCCTGATGAAGACAATCACGCCCGACTCCGGCGTTCGCCGGCAGGACGGCGCGGCGGTCATCAGCGCAGTCGCTTCCACTGTCTTCGGCCGCAGCCTCCTCTTCAACTTCCTGCTCGAGAACTGGGAAGCCATCTACAAGACGTACGTGAAGCACGAAATTACGCGCATTCGGGTGAACGCGGCGGGACATAGAGTCCAAACGAAATGCACCGCAGTTTATGAAACACACATCATATTGTCACCATCATCACTTCGTGGCAAAACACAATGTATGAGCAACAAAAAAGCCTAGTGTGTTACTTTCTTTTACGCAAGGACGTTTCACGCACACAATAAGTGGATCACGTGTGTTCACATGTGCACTGCGTGATTTGAACGCTGGTGCCAGTGGCATTGAAGGCTCGTGTGATTGTTCATTGTGCGGCTTGGCCGTCTGCATTGAGTAGATAAGGTTTGTTTTGTTGTATTTATTTATTTATTTATTTATTTATTTATTTATTATTCTCAAGGTAAAAGGCATTAAAAAGAGGAGTGGGTTGCAGCAAATGAGAAAAGGAAACAAATACAAGCAGTTAGAACGTTTAAGTATACAAAGCCTTCTGATTATATAGCTTTAGCTAGGGTTTACGACGTCATGATAAATTAGTAGCAAAATAAGATAGTAAAGTGATCAATACAAATGCACTTTTTTTTACAACCATACAGTAAACAAAAAAATATTTACATTACACAATGTTAGCTAAGGCTACTCCAAATCTTTGGTTATTGTAAATGGATACAACTTCACCAGGAAGATGGTTCTATTCCGTAGATGACCGAAGGAAAAATGACTGCAAAAAAAGTTTTAGTGTGGCATGAGTTGACACCAACCTTATAACGGTGGTCGATTCGAGGCGATACGCATTGGGGCTGAGAATTGAGATCGTTTAAGAGTGGTGAATGATGGTGTAGTTTACGAAAAAGAACTAAACGTGCGATTTTACGACGAGAGGAAAGTGGGGTAAATGCAAGGTTTGTTTTCATGGCAGACACACTGGCAGTTCTGTTGTAATTACGTAAGATGAAACGAACTGAATTATTTTACACGAGTTCTAATCAATTAATTAGTTTGTCAATGACGGGATCTCAAACAGCGCATGCCTATTCTAGTTTCAGATGTATAAGGGTTTATGGATTTAGGGGCGGTTGAAAAGTTACGGCGTAGGTAGCCAAGCATGCGGGGAGCGTTGCGGATTACATAGTTGGTATGAACATTCCAAGATAAGTTAGCAGAGATATACACACCTAGTTGTCTATAAGAGTGATCTAACTCCAAGGGAACATTATTTAGTAATATGTATGCATGCTGTTAGTTATTCGGGATACACGCATCACTTTACATTTGTCAACGTTTTGTTCCATTAGCCAATGTTTGCACCAGTTAGACACACTAATTAGATTAGGTTGAAGGCGGTTAGTATCCTCTGCATTTCACGAAAGACAACACAATCATCAGCAAATAAGCGAACGTTAGATAATAGTGAGGAAAGAAGGTCGTTAATATAAATGAGAAACAAGAAGCCCGAGCACTGAACCTTGTGGTACACCGGAGGTTACACTTTAAAGTGGTGAGTTGTGGCCGTTTGCGGTTACAAATTGAGTGCGATTAGATAGGAAGCATTTAATCCACTTTAGGATGTTAGTGTCAAGGTTCAGCTGACTTAGTTTATAAAATAAAAGTTTATGACAGACCTTATCAAATGCTTCAGCGAAGTCTATAAAAATGCATTCTGCAAATGATGGGCAGTCGAGAATACGATGCATTTTGAGCATACAGATTGCATTCTGAATTTCACATAAAAGTGTTGTTTTTTTCTAAATCCATGCTGAGCTGGTGTGAAAAATGCATCGGATTCCAGGAAGTTAACAAAATGTTTGAAAATTATATGTTTAAGCAGTTTACAGAAAGTACTTATAGTGAGATGGGGCGATAATTAGCTGTTAAATTTGTGTTACCTGATTTATACAATGGAACCACCTTCCCGATTGTCCATTGGCTAGGTTGCGTAGATGTATCCAGTGAGTGCTGAAAATGTTTTGTTAGAATAACAGAACTAAATAGTCGTGACTAGGCGATAAGTGTTGGTACAGGAAATCAATTAGTTTTGCAACGCCAGCCGTATCAGTGATCACTGGAGGCACAACTACATAAGCGTATTGGCGAGTATGAGGTAGGCGATCATTGCAGGGGACAAAGATTTGCACAAACGCGTCATGCAGGGCGGCAGCGCACTGTTCGTTAGGTATAAGGATGACCAATGGGTCTTCCAGAAATATGTGCTCATCACGCAAGGGGTTGATTACACCCTAAAACTTTTTAACGTCAGACTTGAACATTGATGGAAGTACGTTAGATAAAAGGTTATATTTAGCTTTCTGTAGTGCTGTTACCTACGTGTCGAATGCAGACGTATAAGCAGACTAGCGTGTGTCAGTTGGTGAGTGTATTGCGGAGCGATATAGGCGCTTTTTGCGGTTACGTAGGCGCATCAGATGGGTATTGCACCAATGAGCATCAGAATTGGACGTAATGAAACGGGATGAAATGTGCTTTTCTGTTAGTTCCTAAACTTTAGTTGCGAACATGCCCAAATTGTGCTGACGCGAACGATTTTCCAAATTCAGTAGGGAAGTGTCGAGAAATGCAGTTAATTCGTTATTTATGGCGATAAAGTTAGCGTTTCTGTATGTGTGGCTTTTCTGATTTTATTTGGTTTGCGGACTAAATTGTTATTGAAATTGCAAGTAGGCAGTGATCGCTTATACCAGGTAGGTGTGTTATCTCCAAGATTGTATCAGGGTAGGATGTCAAAACCAGGTAGAGGGTGCTTGCGGCGTTAGAAGCTACACGTGTAGGTTGAGTTACTATAGCTGTGGCAACGAAAAAACTGAGCAGAAGTCTAAAAACTCCTTAGCTTGTGCCGAAAAGATACAGAGTGAAGAATATTGATCGTTTCAGGTTATGTTTGGAAGATTAAAATCGCCAAGAAGTAGGACGGGAGATGAAGTAAATCGCGTGCGAACAAGGTTAATACTGTCGTGCAGGCCATGGAAAAACGTAGGTTCTGCAGAGGGGGAGCGATAGCACACGCTTATGATGACGTTTTTGTGACCAAGAGCTACGGAAACCCAGACAGCCTCTCGATCATCGCTCGTACAGACAAGAGAACACGGAATGTCATTTTAAATTGCCAAAAGGACGCCATTTCCTCTGCGCGCAGTACGATCGCAGCGATAAACACGAAATTGCGCAGCACCGTGGAACACTTCTATGTCAGCGACATGCGCCGGCAACCATGTTTCAGTAAGCGCAATGACTTTTGCAGAACATGTGTCAATTGCAGACGATAAATAATCGTATTTGTTGGAGGTACTTCTAACTTTAGAATATAAAACTGAAACTTGAGGAAATAAAAAAAAAACGAACCACTGCCCCTCGCGCTTTCCTAGATCAAAGGACGTGGCGGAACAGGACATGCACGTGCTACGTTATCACTGCGTTGCTTAAGTTGTCCAATTTGATCAGAATTGGCGTTGTACACATAAGATTTTCCGTTCAGGATTAACTTATTACAACGCAATTTGAAAGGTTCAGATAAGGCTTGGCTCTTACCGAATGCTATCAGTTTTCTTCGTGCGGTTCGTGTAGCAACTGAAAAATCCTCACTTAGATTGACGTTTTTATGCTTTAATTGGTTGCGCAGAGGCAGTAGTTGACAGGAGCTGACGTTGAGCAATGTTCAGTGTACTCTAACGAGTTGCCCATGGAGCGCGATGATCATAGCGAGTGCTTGCATTGCATTATATAATTCTTTTTTTTCTTCTTCCTCGCTGCAGCTACTCATCTGGCGCATTCTCACTTCCTCGTATCTTCGGTTCAGCCAGTGGCTCGATCCATTCGCACTTCCAGATGGAGATGGTGAGTGCTTTCCTACATAACAGAGCGGGATGATCATGACGTGCACAAAACGGAGTGAGATGTTTTCGTTTAGTCAATTCTTTTGTTGTAAGGGGTGGGTCCTTGTAAGATAACCAATTTCAAAGCTTTAACGATTCGAGCCATATATGTCAATGATATAACGTTATTTCGCGTCCCTATCGCGCAATGAACGCAGCAATCTTGTGTTAGCCCTAGACCCTAGTTGATGAGACACGATGGCGTCTTCGACGCAAACGTGGGAGTTTGCGCACGAAATGTGTCACTTGGTGCGTCAGCGAGGACGTATAGAGAGAGGCACTTAAGGTGATGTTCACAATAAATCATGCACTCTTTACTTCTTCGTATAAAGCGACTGCCGTTTATTTTTTTCCCCCACATTAGCTGAGCGTGTTCTACGAGAAGAACAAGGAAACCGTGTCGGCTGTGGGCCGGACTTACAAGCAGACCGTCGAGAAGGCCGAGTCCAACATCCGCTGGAAGGAGAAGAACTACGCCCGGATACGGGACTGGCTGAACGAAAAAATAAAGTAGCCGCCCGGCCTCACTTAGGCATCCTAGGTTATACCAAATTGATAAACCGAGATGCGCTCTATTTTGTTCTTTTGTTCCTGTACACTGTTTACTTCATTCCTTGTGCCGAATTAACTACACCTAACGGAAGTCCTATGTACATCAGCTGAATTATCCCGTGGAAATTCTTCTGGTTGTGTTTTCGGTTCTGGTTTGCGGTGGACGATCGCGCGGGTTTGAGTAATGTTACGCGACTGGCGCATGTTGTGCTTGAATGTATTGCTTGTCCTCTTCTTTGTTTTGTTTGTTTCTGTGCGTATGACTGTGTAAATAGGGAGCATTTGTCGCTGCCTAGAGCGCGACGTTGGGAATTTTGTGAGCACTGAAAATATTTTTACCCGATTTTATTTTGATTGACTAAATGCAGTAAGCTGTTATTCAGCTCATTTTATCGCACTTTATCCAACGTCACGCATTGTGTGATTTAAGAGTGCTTACCCGGTTCCTTTATACATGTGCGGATAATGGGTGGTCGTATGCTTTCTGAGTGACGTGAGTTCTTTCCACATCATTCCCGGTCAAGTACCTTTTGCTTAAACGCTGCCGTAAAGGAACTCGACGGTCGTTGTATTGCTTTGGCGAGACGTGAAGCGTCTGCCTACACTGCAGTTCCTCTCACGTGCATCTCTGCGTTACGTGACCAGCTGATAAGTGACGGTCACAAGTGACGTATCGGTTGGTCACATCTTGTTGCAGGTGTGACGGTAGTATGATTGTCACTTACAGGCACATTTTGAGTTTTTTGTTTGGAGATTTGGGGTACACTTTTTTCGCACTCTGTGACGTTTATTTAGCAGTGGACTCTGTTCGCGCATATATTTTTTTAGAGAAACGAATAAAAGCGCCCGAAATATTGAGGTACGCTTGTTTTTCACTGCAAAGCAACGAACACGCTATGTGCTTTAGTCTCCGTTTGTCGCAGCTTCTCGAATTTGTGGGTTTCAATGTACTTTCGTTTTCTTTAAAAGCTTTGGTATTGATAAGGCGTCTGATACTCCTCTTTTCTTTTTTATGTTCGTCAGATGTGCATGGATATTTGCTTAACTCACACGCGATATCCAAGTTGCAATGCATGTAACTGCTTTGCCAAGCCAGCAATATAAGTTTGCTTCCTCTTACGACGACCTTGTACAAAAGCACTGTAACATAGACCTCCCAAGGCTGGTTCGCGCATTTTGGCGTAAGTTGTGCGAGTAAGATAATTTGCTGGTAGCGCTTGTTTGAGCAGTGTGAAATACACGCAGTGCTAAGTGCTATACTCCGTCGCATTAATGACATCGCCTCTCATTTGTAAATGCCTTGCACGTGATGTAACCGAAGCCATATATACCGAGCACCACGGACGGCTCTCAGTGCGCCGTTCTGGATAAGCTGATTTGCATAACGAGAATTGTTTGCCGCTGGTTTTGCTTCTAGCAGTGTTTCAGTGGCTACGATCACCTTCGTGCAAGCCATTCATGTAGGTTGCACTCCACACTCGCTGGTAAACCCTATATATACTGGTTACTCGGAGTTATTTCGAGTGTGCATAATTTCTCAAGTTCCGAAATATTGCGTTGTTTTGAACCCCTGCACATATCACTCTCAAGGATAATTTTGAATGCACGTTGTCGCGATTTACTCGGCTCTTGAATGTACTTTTGTGAAAGACTTGCTATTGATACGTGGCATAGTTGCTTTCGCAAGTGTACGGGCGAGAGATGAAACGAAAGTGAGAGTATGTCTCACTTGCACGGTTGCTATTTGTCATGTGTATCATCCCACAACATTTTGTCCTGTAAACTTACTGTAAATAAAGAGCGATAAGCGTACAACGTGTCGTGCATGGCTTTCCGATTCCAAGTGCCTTTCCCTCTGCGCAGCGCGCACTTCTTGAACGCACGTTGAGTTGCATCGTGCGCTGCGATTGTCTCACGTGATTAAGCGCGGGTGCGCGCAATGCGGAACATTAGCTGCAGCGTGAACCACTATCTGCGTGGTTCGCCACGCGCGTGAGATCTGTGATCGTTACAGAGGCTGCTTGCACCAGACTGATGTTGCCCGTTGGGTGAGTTACAGTATATTACAGGGCTACGGATTAACTTCGAACCTCAAGATTTCTTAGCAGACACGAAAGACATGCAGATGTGTGTGGTGGCCCGGGTTACAAATTGTTTCGAAACTTTAGTTCCATTATATTGGAATGTAGTACTATATATAAGTTAATTTTTCAATTAGGCTGTGGACTTTTACGTGCCAAAACCACGATCTTGTTACGAAGCACGCCGTAGTGGGGACACCGGATTAATTTTGACCACCTGGGGATCTTTAACGTGGACCCAGTGCATGGTAAACGGGCGCTTTCGCGTTTCGTCCCCATTGAAACGCGGCCGCCGGGATCCTCTATAGATCAACAGTAGATTACGCCCATGTATACGATGTCAAAATCCATGACGTCACGGCAGGCTGACTCAGTGCGGAAACTTCCGGGCGGCGTTGCCACCTTTCTTTCGTTTTTGCGATTTTCGTCCTTTACCAAGCTGTCTGCCGCCGCAAGTGGCCGTCGTCTTGCTGCGTCGTCTTGCTGCACTAAAGAGAAACGTCTACAACTACAAAATAAATCTATATGTAGTCTGTGTCTCGCCACAAAATGAACGCAGTGGTGAAGGAACCAGTCCAGACTTGTGATGAAGGGGGGGGGGGGAGAGGGGGGTAGGGGAAGGGAAGAAGGAAAGGCAGGGAGGTTAACCATCAACACAGGTCACAATTAGCCATTGAGCAATTAATGTGCTACAGCGCAGCCTCGTGATGAACACTCCAATTTTTCCTGTCTGTGAAAATTATCTGTCCTAGGGATGCACAATCTGTCGGTAATACGTGGAGTTAGTCAGCGGAGAGTCTGACAATGCTTGCATGTTGACACGCCTACGAAATCGAGCAGCCGTGACATAAGCAGACACAGAGCAATATGGAAGAAAAGGGCTGCTTATAGAAGCCTTGGCTAAAGAATCGGCAATTTCATTTAATTATACAACTCCGTGGCTAAGTACCCAAACAAAACGGACAATTCTTAAGTATCTATATAGGTAGCGATGAATGAAACATCCTTAAAACGCGAGTAACCAGAAGCAGTAAGTGATAACGCAAACTTCGGTGACAATTGCAGCCGATGGAATTGGTGGATTTCATTTCCGTAGAGCAAGCACTACTGTCACAATATCAGCCGAGAAATTGGGTATAAAATACGACAACTGCAGATAAAAAATCAATCTAGCTTTGGGCAAGAAATACAAACACCAGACTTGTCTTAATATCGTGAAGCATCTGTGTTGGTCGGAAGACTCTGTAGATGGTCCTCTAGTAAACCATCTGCAATGCGGTACAGAAATAATTTTGCGCTATTAAGAAAAATGTTATTAAATTTAATGTTAATAGAGTAACAGTTGTCGGGATTCTAAAGTATATCACAGACGCGCACGTTCAAGGGTTCTAGTAACTGTTGAACGAACGTCATTTGCAGAGTAACACTAAAAAGTCACCGTTTCGCCGTAAAGGCGAAGCATCGATTGCGATAGCAAATTAGTAGACAGGTGCACGAAGTAAGGATAGTAGTTTTATCAGCCGTATAAACTTGCAAACATTCGTTTACTAACTTAACAAGCATGGTGTCACGTGGTGCACAAGTAAACATGAACACATCTCACTTAATGACCGCGCACACTCGCTGGCAAAACGCTGTACTGAGAAAGAGCGGCAGCAGCACCGAGCGAATTTACCTTCGCGCTGCCTCTCACTTCAACGCAATCTAAGGCGAGAACACAGCGAATACGAAGCTTCCCCAGCGCTCGATGTACTGCAGTGCATCGCAGCTCGCTTTCAAGCTACATACGCGCGGCCGCGCCACAAGCAGCCGCAGCTTTCGTAGAACGCCCCTCCCCGCCGCCGCGGCCTCCGCTCCCCCTGTTGCCTTACGCGCGGCGGAAGACGGCGCGCTTCCACCTCGCTTTTCCTTCCTTGCGCGCGCGAGATTGAGCCATTGTCGGCGCAATCTTGCACGCTTTCACTCGCACATACAGGCTTCGCGCGCTCCCACCACCGGCCAAACAACTCGATAAAACGCAAACGGTCGCGTTTAGGCGACTCCAGACAAACACATACCCACACCCAAAGCACATTAACAAAATCACAGAGGGCAAGGAAAGCGACCAATGCAGGCTCTGTTCACAAACAGAAACACTCACACACATAATGTGGGAATGCACCTCGCTTCCGTTTTCTCATGCCCCCGTCGGCAGCGAGACTGACTGGACAGCCTGGCTCAGTTCCGGGAACGTCGACCGACAGACTGAACTGGTGGACTGGGTGGAGAAAGGCCAAGCAGGCCCGGGACCTCACTTGAGCCCGATCCCTCAGCCACGTCCCCCTTTACCCTTCCCCCTTTCAATAAAGTTTACCACCACCACCATACAGCGTACGACGCGCCGCGACGACGGTATCGCGCTTGGACTTTATAAGGAACATCACGGCGATGGCGACGGCAGAAATGCGCCTGGAGTGTCCATATAATTGCTATCGCGATAAAAATAACGCTGGCTGGGCAATAAAAACCGTTTCAGAACGTCTTAGCGGTGGCTCACAAATTCTCAAGGATGCTTACACCGTCAAACGGCGGAACCTGTATGAAAGGAAATGAGCTCTCGATTTTAGATAAAAATTAATGCTTGCACTAGTTTTAGAAAGCCCTAGGCATAATCGCGATTCTTCACGTTCCAATTTTGTTGATCCGCAAATCAAAGTATTTTGAGAAATGCATTGACGTTCCAGTTTCTTGTGTGCTCCATTGCATAAAACGACATTTTATGAACAAATTGACAGGAACGCCAATGCATTTCAGTGCAAGGCGCCGCACTATACGTTTTTATTCTCACGCTCTCGCTATACCCTCCTCCTCCGCTTTCTGCCTCATAGTTCCGCTGCGCTTCTTTCTTTCTTTCTTTCTTTCTTTCTTTCTTTCTTTCTTTCTTTCTTTCTTTCTTTCTTTCTTTCTTTCTTTCTTTCTTTATTAGAACATAAAACATAGAGTCAAATACTTTGTCAGCCCTCCGTAATTGCATCCTATTCAAGATGACACCATATGTGTGACCTCTTCCGCGTGGTGCGGTCTGCGCAACTGCCTTGTTACGCATGTGGTGTCTAATAAAATTCAGTTGCAGGTTAGCGCCTGTCCCTTGTCTCACTGCGCCGTCTAAAGTTTGCGCTTATTATAAACCCAAGAATCCACCATCTAGCCCAGCAGCATATGTTATTAAAACAATATTTATATATGCGTTCGTCGTTCGAGGCGAAGAGGTAAATTTAAAAGGTTTTGAAAAACCCCTCGCCGCAATTTATATTCACCGTCCTATACTATACTAAAATGTTTACACGCCTTTCAAGTCATTTCAATGAGTCTTCTAGAAGTTTTGTGTTTTGCGGGATTTAAAAATGCAAGTGGTTCTTTAAGCTTTCCTTTTAGATTAACTTTAATTGACAAGATGTTGGTAGTTGTACAGTTCTTTTCCTTACTTTCCCACTGATTAACGTGTAGCATTTTCTTTTAGAGCGCCGCTCTTAACACCAGTTCCTGCGTTGAAAGTGGGCATTTCTCCGTGTGGGGTAACCCTTGGAGTTACCGAGCGAACGAGCACAGCTAAGGATGATAAAGTGAACCAGGAGAGCAGTGGGGGATGAAAGACGATGGTAGCGAAGAGAGCCTGAGGAGGAAACGGAGGAGGAGGGTATGGTGAAAGTTTGAGAAGAAAAGCGTGTAGGGCCACGCAAGACGGGCTCTGCGGCAACGACCGCTACAAGATGGCGCCACAGTAGCGCGTCGTCTTCCGTTCACCGATGACGTCATCGATAAGTCATGCGGCTACGCATCCATCGATACCATGTTGGGGGCGAGGACATAAGAAGTCGCCACCCGTCAGTTGCACCTCGCTTGCGTAATATGATGGATAATGCAACATGCTCCTCATAGGTTTGGCTGTCGGCGCTCAATAAAAATACCACGCATACGCCGTCCTGGACATTTCTGTAAGTAGTCTCGAAACGAGGGGAGTTTTTTTACTCTCAAAATAATAATCTTAGGTAAACTGAAAGCACAGAATGGTTTACAGACGCTATCTCGTTACCGAATACGTGCAGTGAACGCCCACTGCGCGCGGTCGCTGCGAAGGAGTTCCCCGAACCGGCTTCTTGCGTGAGAGGTAGGCAATCGCTGAGAGCAAAGTATGTGAAATATGCTCTTATAGTCTGTATAAATAAGTGACGCATTAAGAATGAAGCCTCTCTGCAGCGATGGCACAATGTTTCGCTTCGTGCCGTGAGCACATAAGCATCAGTACACAAGCAACTGTTGTTCCGTGGAATATCAGAGCTGTTGAAAAATAATTTAAAATAAAAATAAAAGATATGGACTTAGACGCCGACAGCGACTTGTGATGTGCCGTCGCGACGATTCAATCTTTTTTTTTGGTATTCTAAGTCTTGAACGTTTCAATATCATTATTTCTCTAGTTGAGTCGCATATATATGTTTATCCCAGCGAGCAATTTCCCCTGCTTCTTTCTCTTAATTCGGCACGTTCATTGTTTGGTGCTAACGCAAACATGAGCACATGCCATGCCTTTAATGTGCTTCCTACTGTTCTCTTTCCATTCCAGCGAACTTGCCAGTATCTAGCATCAACAAGCAGGGAGGAAGGAAAAAGATAGGATGGAGCTTACCGGAACGCGATTGCAGCCAACCTGGTGCTGTCAATACGTGATCGTCACGACAAAGTGCGCGGTTGGTTTTAGAGTTCCCGCTCCGCAGGCAGAGCCACGACAGGACGGCTGAACAAGCGCGCATCGAATAAATACTGGCATAGCTACTGGGAACCAAACCTTTCAGTAAATCTCGATTCTTGCTTCGTGATATAGACGCAGAGGTCACACGTTAATTGAGCCACCACTGTGGCATCACGGAGCGTTCGCTTGCCAAGGCTGGCTGCGTGATGTCGTGGTCCCTCCTATATTTTTCCTTCCTCCATGTCAACAAGTACGTAAACTGAAGCTTAATGACAGCCGGGCAGCGCGCGCGGGCGAAAGTATCAGTGCGCGCTTTCTGCTACTCGCCGCGAACATCAGCCCCGACGTGTAGCAGAAATCTTCCTCGCGGAAGTTCTTGCTGCACAATCGAGTAGTAGCCAATGGCTGCTTGCCAGTTCTAAGTTTCGCGATCCAAGCTTCGCGCAGCTTCTTGTCCTGCGGGTACATGTGAAGGCTGACACCGGGCTCCGTTCCGTACGTCCGGCACTGCGGCACCGAACAGTAGCCTACCATGTTGGACGCCTTGAAAGGCAGCCACTACCTATTATATAGGGCTTTCAAGTGTTGTGGAACAGACAAACGAAGCGCCAAAACTTCCCCACTTAATCAGAACCGCAGCCCAGGTGGGACTTTTAAACTTTCGTTTTCAGCTCACTTCGGCACTTCCGAAGCAGCCGACGCGGCCGCTATGTCCTTTATATGGTGTCCACGTGATCCTTCATACCATGTCACGCCGACGGCGGCGCCAGCTTTTTCAGTGGTGTCGGTGGTGGAGCTCGCCCCCAAAATGGAAACAAAGCACTGCATGAGCAGAGGTCTGTCTGTAGTGGCTGCTGTGAATCGCGGCCACGCGTCAGCCACGCGACTGCAGTCGCGCCACACTTAGCTCCGTTTGCAATGCGCCGCGCGAGACAGATTGTCGGCGCCAGCGCCGGCATACTCACAGCGTTCTCTTCCTAGAATAAACCGTGTACCTATATAATCGTAATACAAAATATTGACACCAAATGAAGACACTGAAATTCCGCATTAGGGAGTATCGTAATCATCAGAGAATGTTTTTTGTCTCCGACTTCGGCACCTCTTCTTTATATTTACACAGAAAATAGCTTGGCTAGATTTGAAAATGCACTGCAAAAGTTTGCTACCCGCAAAATATTGCCCGTAGCCGCCAATAGCTCGAGTCGTCCACATGTAACTCTGATATACTGCCTACCAGATTGCTGGCTTTTAGCGACTTCATGCGCTAAGAATGTGAAATAAACCATGTGGAATAAGCATTAACCCTCTTTAATGTGGATAGACTGTGGGCAGGCTGCTCAATTGTTTATTTCATATGGTAATTTCATCCTTACCGCGCAAAGGGCCTTTACGTCGCGAGAAGCCAGCGAACCGACTTGTGCCGGCATCTAGGTAAACACCGGAAAGTAAAACCAACGAAGTAAACCTGTCGCGTGGCCTCCGAGACCTCCGTCACCACTTGCGTTCCCATAGAGTTACTATACTTGCGTTCCACCCGCGGTGGTGACGGAAGCTGCTACCGATGTCTACTGTCAGTGCAAGCTTTGTATGCTTGTAGTTCATTTCTCCAAACGCTAAAAGTTCGCGCTAATTTGACGCTGTGCAAGACTCTGTATATTAGCTGAATCACGAAGAAAAACAATAAATATATTGCCGCTGTCTATATCACACTGAGCATGATAAGGAGGAAAAGTAAATAAATATAGAAACTGTCTTGCACTGACGTATAAAAAATGACGAGTAAGCGAGTTTAGAGCATTGAAGCGCTGTCCAGCTTTATAATTCTTCATAACATTGAAACAAACTACCAAATGTGCGTTAAAGGGACAGACAATTAACCGCTCAGAACATGAATCGAGATAGCTCCGCTGATGGAATAATCACGGAATAATTCCTTATCGTAGTGATTAAAACGAGCCATGTTTTTCTCATTAAACGTGAATTTATATGTTTAATTAAGCACTGAAAGTAGCGAAAAATGATCTTTGGCACCCGACGCGGCCAAAAACATGAAGCTGCATAAGAGGTCCACCATGTGACCTTTTACTTGCGTACGCAGTTACTGGTCTTTTATTACTATTGAAATGTAGTATGATTTTTTTATTATAACTTTTTTTTATCTTACGACGTGCAGATAAACCTTCGTTTGTAGGGAGCAAGAAAGTGGAGCAGCCTTCGCCATCATGTTAGACGTTGTGTTACATTTGTAGTCTTTAAAAAGCGAAAATGCACTTTTGTCTGGTAACATTGAGCTTAGTTTTTTCCACCGGCGTGTGGTGGCGCTAGCGCATGGACGCTTCTTATTTTCATTTTGTTGGGGTCCCTTTGAACTGACGTGTACCGGTTAGGTGTATGTGGCGGCGGTAACGCTTGGTGGTGTGGTTTGGGCTGGAAGAGCACGTACGGAATTTTGTGACTGCAAGGGTCTAAGGGACCCCCAACAATATTAACCAAACATGTTTGGCGGCATGCTAGATGACCTCAAACGTATGAATAAGCGGCAGGTAAGCAAGCGCACAGCGTACGGTTCCTTGCATGCTCTGGACGTGTGCTTACGGCGCTGACGACTGGAGATATTGGCACCTGCGTAAATACAGTTTGCGCGAATTTTGTACTAGCTCAGTAGATATTCAAGAAGCTAGAAAAATTTTAAGCATTCTGTGTTTTTATTTGCAACGTAACAAAAACCTTTCCCTAGCGTCTGGTTTTGCCGACGTTTCTCGGCAGCGGAAGCCGGGCTTTGCCAGATGTTTTGCTCAGCGAATGTCACGAGTAACTGCGCGGTCGAATATCTTATCCTAAAGAATTACGTGGCGCTACGGCACTCTGTATGGTCAGAATTCCCGCTTTCATTAGTCGCTTATGGTTGCTTGTTAGTACATATTTAGTACTGCGAGTACACGAATGCACGAAATTGCCCCACGGCGGCTTTCCTGCTGCAATGTGCTGGCGTTCTCGTACTAGATTCATCCATGTCAGTTGAACATGCCTACATAATGGCATATTCCCTGCTTACTGTTTTCTCATTTCTACCGGAGGTACTGTGCTGGATATTTGAGGTTATCGGTGCTTTCGCTTCCTATGATCTGTCGCCACTGCGCCCTTTTAATTCTCGTAAATACGGCCACGTGCCAGCATATGTTTGATTCAACCTGCTATGTTGCCTAACCTTTTTTTTTGTTTTCCGCCCACAGCTTTTATACCAAGTTTTAAACTTTGGTATGATCGTGTCGTCGGCCCTTATGATATGGAAAGGTCTGATGGTCGTCACCGGCAGCGGCAGCCCGATCGTAGTTGTGCTCAGGTAAATGTGCCCGGATCCATTTTGAAATGACAGACATTAGAAAAAATAAATGGGGAACGCAAATATTTAAGCCGCGTGTGGCGCACCGACCAGGCGAGTTATGAAAACATTGTGCCAATTCTTTTGGGGCAAACTTTCCTTAGATTCGCTAAAGTTGTTTTTTGAGGGGGGGGGGGGCGGGGTTGGGGGGAGGGAGGGGTTTAGGTGGTATCGCATCTCTAATCATGCAGAGTGAGAAACATAGACAGTGTACGTATTGCTGGCCCACCAATTTTGCATACTGCGCGGTTAACATGACACTAAAGGGAAATCATAAGCACCTTCTAGCATGCATTGTGTCACTTCATAGCCCGAACTAATTTCTCTGAAATTCCATGAACTTAAGATGAACTTAGAACTTTTCTAATAGCTTATTTCACTTGCAAAGGACAAAAACTGTCATGCTGAATTGCTGTCTTATTACTTTACTATGTGGCTACTCCACAGCCCTGCTGAGACTTCATCGATAATGTTCTAAGTGAGAAAATCGAACAAATAGAATTTGCAGAAACCATAGACAATGATTGACGATGTAAGCGAATAGCGAAACACTTTTGGAAAGCTATTAATTTCATTAATGGAATGTTGCGCTTGAAGGTGTATATTTCTTGCAGTGAGGACAATCAGGTAGCGGTTGTTGTTTCATTGTAGAATTCCTTAGAGAAGAGAACCATTCAACAATACATCTGTAATGGTGCCGGAGCCCCTTCCTGCAGCCACCGCATGGTGGGAGGACAGTGGGAAGGCAATCCTTTCCGAGTGCTTCACCACACACCAAACCTTCAGCTGCCCCAAAGCTCTCGTGCGACGGCACTTGTTGTGAGGCCCATTTATTCACATGCACCACAATCTTATGAAGGCATGTCTTCTACTGAGTCAACGTGTTATATGGGCATTGTCACCCATTGCCTGTCTTCACAACCTCAGGAGTAGTCCTGGATGTTTAATAAACGTTAAGTTATTTTACCATTGCAAACACCATATCTAGGTTAAGTTACAGAGAACTAGGTTTGTATCAAAGGTCTTTTAATATGATATGCTTACAGTTGGTGACCAATGCACTCCACAACTCATTTGTGTGAGAGCATGCTCCTTTTTGTATCGGCAGTCAAAGTACAACCACAAACATTGGTGAAAGATCTAAAGAAAGCGATTTGCTTTAAAATAAATACTATCTTCATCTGTCAGGTAGGAAAAAAATTACCAGGTAGGCTGTACTAAGGCTACAGCTGGCAGTGGGGTACGTGAAACGTTTTGTGCATGCTGTTGCGGGTGTATGGGCACTAGGGTACAGAAGTGACATAATCACATATACAAGTGGCATTTGTTCATGCATTAGCAAGCTTATATGCTTAAATTATATAAATCTAGTCGGGGTGCTACGGTCTAATCTTGTAATCGTGCTCGTCTCCTATTCGAAGTGGGCACATTGTATTATAGTCAGAGGTGGCAGGTGCGAATTGGCATCCCTTTGTCTTGCTGCCCAGGCTTCTTCACGCCATTCCTGGTACCCTGCAGGATGATTGCGAGAGCGCCATAGCTTAGCAACTGCCACATTTCTGCAACAAATTATACACCCGGGAAAGCCTTGCGACTCCTGATAAGCACAGTTTTAAGTTTGATGAAATGTCGCTCGGATCAGCTAATGCGTGGCCGAGTTATACCTCTGTGAATGCTCAGTGAGAGGCTAAATTTAGCTTGAATTAAATCGTGTGGTTAGAGTTACTGTATATGCACCCCTTATAGGGAGCATGTACGGTTACTCTGTGTGGCGCGACAACGGCACCATCTGTACATGTGCCTCGTGCATATTCATGTAATGGCTTCTTTCCTCTACGCAATGATACCAAAGTAAGGCATGTGGGTAGTACGGTTGCAAAGCTATAAGCGATAATAGTACTACATGTTTGTTGCATACGGTTTTAGCAAGCTAACTGTGCAAACTGAACTGAAAGATGTTCCACATAAAAAAATGTCGAAGTGGGCATGCGAGCTAAATATAAAGAGCGTAAAGCTATGACGATGTAGTATTGTGGGCCTTGAAATGTAAAGCAGAAAGAAGCACAGCAAATGCAACAAATAAGAAGGTTGACCTCAGCAGTTTGCCCACAACAACTAGCAGGTATGCAGACATGAATACATGCAATCATATACTTGGAAGGCAGAAGCCATGCCGGCACAACTCAGATATCTTTCAGGCATACTAATCCATGTTCAATGAGTATTCATGAAGATTTGCAGAAGTTTTGCGTGTGGATAACTTGTGTGCTCCATTTATCCTATAGAATGGACCTCTAGTGGCACTGCCATCTCATGAAGTTCCTTTGAAATATCCAGATATTTTACCATAGAATGAAGTAGTAAGAATTGAGGCACCTAATAAAATAAATTACATGTATCCCTTCGGAAAGCCCATCCATTTCTAGTATGACATAGAGCTAAATCGCTTCTATGGCATGCACTTTGTGAAGTAATGCAAGGATTCAAAGACTGCAAACTTCAGTAATTGTGTACCATTTCGTTTTTTTCTCTCTTCTTTACTGTGGTCAGTGGGAGCATGGAGCCAGCATTCCATCGCGGAGACCTGCTCTTCCTGACGAACTACAAGGAAGACCCAATCCGCGTTGGCGACATAGTGGTCTTCAAAGTGGAGGGCCGTGACATTCCCATTGTTCACAGGGTGCTCAAGCTGCACGAAAAGTGAGTCTGTTGTGGCTGAACTTGTATAGGACATCTTGCTGTAATCACTGATTGCAAAAGAAGTTTGTTGCATGCAAAATTTTCTAGGTTCCTTTGGCATGTTTCAATTGCAGGCTGCAGTTGGAATAGCTCACGGAAATTGAAACAAGTCTTGCATGTCAACTCGTTCTACATGATCACAGCATACAGTGCCATCTCCTTTTTCACCGAACATAACAGAATGTTGGAACTCTGCTCATATTATCCAACCTTCATTTAAAGAAAGTGCACTGCATCTGACGGAACCAGATAAAGGTCTTAACTATTCAGATTATTGGTGAAAGGAGCTAAAAGGGCCTTGAAACACTTTTCATAAAAGGTATGGTAAAGTTGAGCCCACTTCTAACATTATTGAAGTGCCAGGAAAATTCCATTGTTATAACCGATAATTGTTATAACTGGGTTGCACGAAAAAATAAAAATGGGAGATGGCAGAGCTGATATGGGAAAGCTATAATGGCAGGCAGGCCAGTGCCCCTCCCGACCACCTTCCTCCATTTGGCTGCTGATTGGGTTCCTTCGTTTAACTGTTTCCTGGGCACTCTGATCGCATGTAACAAGCCGCGGCTGTCGGCGTTAAAAAATGACACTGCTGTAACAATTGCAAAGAGGGGGTCACTGGAAGCAAGCAATGTGCGAACACGTCTGGGGCATCGTTTTGGTGATGGCAAAAAGGGCCTTTTAAACAATCTGAGAAGGCTGCTGCGGCAGCCTGTTGGCTTGTGAAATCCAGGAGAAATTCTGAAGTGAGACTCCCACAAGTATCTTGCCACGCACTTCTCACTAGCTTGCACGAGAAAGCCCCATGTCCATTGTCCTTGCATGCTTTACGCGACGCTTGCCGACATCCTACTCCAAGGCATCCAGGTGCTCCATGTGGTGCAGCGGGAGGTTCCTCGCAAAGATGAATCCCTGGAGGGACTGAATCATCTGCCGGGCTTCCTGTGAGGACAACGTTGAGGCACCCTGCCCTACCGCATCATCACTGCAGTCGTCGCCATCGCTACCTGATGCAAGCATGTTCGCTACAATCGCTTCATCGGTCAGAACCACTTAGTTTCAAAATCTATAGCCATACGCTTTCTTTTCACTGGCAACGCCGGGCATTGCCAATGATCAGCGGGTGGATCAGCCATCTTCTGTTTCGGCAGCAAATCAAATGAGACTGAGAAACCATGTGGCGAGGAACAGTTTTGACGCAACCAACAAAGACGAACGCGAGCGATTAAGCTGCTTGCAGAACTGCGCTGAATGAGGAGCCAGCGAACAATGAGAGCAGTGCAGTTGGTGCGGTCCATTTGTGTTTCGGAGGGTGGCATGGCATAGACCTTTGGGCGCATCCCATTCGGGTTTGGAGAGGTGGAAGGGCGACAGGAGAGAGGTGCGTGAAGAAAGCCGGAAAATGAGCGCGTGGCGGCTGTTGGAGCAGCGGGCCATCTTACAGTAGCTTGAATTTCTCGTTTTTTTTTTCTATTCAAGAATTGCACATTTCACTACCTTTCGGCATGGACAACTAGCAGCCAGTCTTCATCGTTATAACCGACAATGCGGGGTTAGGGCATTGTAATAAGTGGGTTGTTTCACCATGGAAAACATACAGAAGTTGACAGTGCAGCAGCTTCTCATGGTTATAACCAATTTATTGTTGGAACCGGTATCGTTATAAGTGGGTTTGACTGTATATGTCTGGCAATTAGCACATCACCTCTAGAAAGCACTATGATGAAAAGTTTGTGCATGTGCTACGGGTTATGAGCAGTGTTATCAACAATGGAAGACTGTCCCCACCTCATCTTCATGGGCATCCCCTCCGTCTACTGCTTTGGAAGCTGTCCTGGCCTGGTGTGATGTTCTATCCACCTCTCTTTGTCATCATGCCCTGAGCATTGTGTCACTGCAGTGACACGGTTCTCCATCGCCAGATGACACGACACCCTTATTATGTGGCTCTTAGTTTCATTTGTACATAACCTCCTTTACATATGTTTGTATTGCCCCCCCTCTTGTTCACTGCCTTCGGGCCTATAAATGGAATGAAATGATGAGATTTCTGTGTAGTTTTACGGGGCCTTGCTGCTATTATTGGTGTGTATTCGCTCATTTTCAGTGACGCACTAGATCACTGTCATTGGTGCACACTGCATGCCAATTCTTTGTTTCCTTCTGCCGAGAGCAGTAACATGCCCTGGCAAACCAAATGCAAAACGCTTTCCCATAAAGAGTGAGCATCGAATTAAAACAATTACGCCTTATAATATTTAAAGCAGTGAAGGTTGAGTGAGTCGGTATGAATTCATGATAGCTAAACAGCGCAAGGGAATGTGCCGATCAGCTGTTGCCACAGCCCCTACGTATAAGTGCACAGCGAGGGAGCACTTTTTTGTTTGATAGCCCAGCATGCTGCTGGCTACCAAGCTAGCTCGCAATGCATTCTGGTCTAGCGGCTTCAGCGTGAGATAAGACATGTTTTTTCTTCCAGTGCGTCATAGTGTGCCAAAGGCCGGCAGTGATTCTGGCTCTGCCATCATTCTAGACAGTAGATTGTGCACTTTTTGCCATTGTGCTTGCCCGCGTTACATCGGGCTGTATCGGTGCCTTCACAAAAAAAAGCAGGCAGTCCGCAGCTATTGCCTGCCTACAAAGTCAAATGAAAAAGACTGGGATTCGAATTAGGTAACATAATTTTGACCCGTGTTTGGACATAAGATCCCTGTTCACTTTGTGAACAAGGTTTTCGTTAGCAGCCAAGACATTTTAACCTTTTTGCTATAGTTGCTGTCGTTTTCATTTCTTGTTTTGTATTGTTTAATATCCGGGCCTTTCAAGTTTCTCACACACTGAACTTTGTTATGCACCGATTGTTCTTATGATGACTTATCGGACTTTTGGTTTCCTTTGCCTTGCACACAGGGGTGATGGGTCAGTGAAGATTCTCACCAAGGGGGATAACAACTCAGTTGATGACCGAGGCCTATATGCTCCTGGCCAGATGTGGCTCGACAAGAAGGACATTGTCGGCCGGGCAAGGGGGTAAGTGATGGCTTCCTTACTGCATCCTATCGCATGCACTAGCTGCAGTTAGCCCTTTACCTCTATCTTCAAGTTTTTTTTTCTTTGTCAGCATTATAGTACTGACTGCCATGCTTTAACTGTGGCGTAGAAAGGAACATGTATAATTAATCCATAATTGCCACTTTTTGTGTATCCTGTTATGAACTGAGACAGAGTTTGTGGCAGGATTGCTTACCTTCATTTTTAAACGTAACCAATGAACATTGATGCAGTCAAGAGGCTGCAGTCTCTCGTCGTCCTCTCCCCTTATATTAAGTTCTTACAGCATTCAGCGCGGCTTGAATGAAAGTTGCGATATTCAGAGTGCTCAATTGTCTATGGCTGGCTGAGGTAGCCAGGTGTTGCTTGTGTAAAGGGGTTTATTTGGGTCACAGAGCAGTAGCGACACACGCAGCATCAGCAGCTAGGGCGCAGCCAAAGAACGAACTGGGTACGAGCCATGCGATGGGGCAAGGGGGCTTTTCAGCGTGCCGATCTTCTTCGTCACACTTGCTATATTTTACTTATGATGCTTCTCTTGAACAGTAATAAGCTGTGGTGGCACTCCACAGCAAGTTGAACTGTTGTCAAAGTTGAACTGTTGAGACATAACAGCGAGGATGTTGACTCCACTAGCATGGAAGTTATCGATAATGTCCATTGCTGCGGCAGGCAGAATCCCATCTGCAGTGGGTCGTGGACTGTGGTACTGTCCTCATTATCAAGGACAAATCCTGTTGACGAAAACAGTTGGGGATTGTGTCCGGCGTCACTGCCTTCCAGGCATCAGACAGGATTCTGATGGCCAAGAGAAAATCCACAACGTAGGTAGTTTTTGTCGCGGTCCACACACAATAGCACACGATTCAAGAGGTGCGATTGGTAGTGAATCTTCAAGTTCTTAATCACGCCCTGGTCCATGGACTGCAACACACTTGTAGTATTTGGCAGCAAATGCCTTATATCAATAGCCTTTAGCTTGTTTATATGCCTGTGGGCATGCCAGTTTGTGAACTTCAGCACCTTGCATTTCTGAAGCTTGTATTTCTGGTTGAGTTACAGTATGTACTTTTCAAAAACATCTTGCGTTATCCACGCCTTGCAGTTTGCCTCGTACCAGACAGACAGTGACCTAACCTCTTTAAGAGATCTCGGATGTTTTTACTTGCTTAAAATGAGGAGCAAAAGCTTCTTTGTCCTTGACATGTGGCCTCCCACGACAACCAGACGCTCCTTGCTATGCTTTCCCCCGTGGCAGGGTTCCCTGGACATCTTATAAAACAGGCCTGTCTCATCACAGTTAGACATCATCTGGAGAGTACTAGTGCAGCAGTGCACGCAACTTGTCAGCGCTGTAGTTCAGCACAAGGGTTCGGTCAACAGCACCACTGTCGCCTCACATTCGTTTGAATGCCAGCTTGCACTTTTTTGAAATTCCGCAGCAAGCCATCTCTGAATTTAAAGCCAGCAATAGTCATGTGCAGGGCCAGCGTCCCTGCTTGTCTGAGCAGATTGCCAGAAGCAAGTATCCTCCTAGCTACAGCGGCGCTCAGCCACATGTTCAAGGCCTCTTCCAGCTTTAAATGACCGCCATCATGGAAATTTTTCTGTTTCCCCTCAGACATTGCTTCTGCTGGCTACAGGATCTTCTCCTTGTTTGTCACGTAGTCGGAGATGGTTTGCTTAGAGATCGAGAACTCCTGAGCAACTTCGCATTGAGGTGCCTAGGCTGCTTTTCACCCGAGTCCCAATGAGACAGTGTTGGTTAGGCCTAGGTGCCGGGGGTTTCGGGCTGCATGTCGTCGCAGGAGGCTAGCTTTTAATGAACGCTCATACCCGTAGACGAATATACAACATACATCTGGGGTGAGATGGCATGCACAGGCTGCAATGACGGTGGCGCGTGTCAAGTGGGGTTTGCAGGTATCTGCTGGCAACTACTGCAAATGCCTATAGCCCAAGCTTGTGTGTGCGCGTGCTAGTAGGAATGAAGAAATCTTGCTTGTGGGCAACACTCCGAACTTGTGAATGTGCGAAACACAGTTTAAACTGCCAGTGTTGCGGAGTCAACGTTGCACATGCAATACCTGCCCATCACAATGACATGCATAGCGATGGGCGAACGCGAAGCACACTCACAGCTTCGACAGAATTTTCTGCGGTGCTGAAGCTGTAAAAAAAAAAGAAAGAAGAAATTTATTTTACATTTATTTAATGTTGTCCTCTAGCATGCATCATGTCATAGTCAGGCTGAGGACGTTGTGCCCAGCTGTGAAATGACAGCTGTCAGGGAGATTCTACCTGCTTGATTACCTTGGCTCTTAAATTATAGGTGCTACAACTACAAGTTCCACTGGAGAGTTTGGGGATGCTGTTACAGCCAGATACACTGCCAATTTTGTACTATGAATGCAGCTTCTACCAGCTACCCCCAATGATAGGACAAAGCTGAGTTGCCACTCTGTATTGACACTGACTGCCCCTAAACTTTGTATCACAACTGTGCGAAGGTAATCATTAGAAACTTGCACATGTGAGCCTTTTTAGTTGGTGTGTCTTTGCATACGCCCTATGGCAAAACTTATAGCAGTGTGCACTGCCGTGAAGCTGCAATATAAGGCGAAAATTGCATATAACCTGCACCCCACCTTTACTGTTAAAGGGTCACTAAAGGCGAATACTAAGTTGATGTAGACTGTTTAAATACCTGTCCAGAAACCTTGCAACGCTTGTTTCGTGCCAAGAAAAGACTTAGTTTACGCAATAATTTTATCTGAAGGGTCCGAATACCTTTTTCGAAATTGAAATCTCCCGCCACCCTACCCGGGGAGTGGTGACTTTGCATCCATCACCGCTCTTTGCTGCCATTGGTGAGTAAAACGGCGCCCGACAGACGGCGGCACCGAGCCAAGAGAGAGCGGCGGATTCGCCGCTGCAGCTGCTCTTTGGTAAAGGGGCGTAGACCGTCCGGGCATCCCGCGACATCACATAGAGGTTGAATTCTCTGCTACTTGCAGTTTCTGCGAGTTTCGCGAGCGAGCAAAACCACTGCATCACTATGCGATCAGGAAAGAACTGAAACGCGAAAGCGTGGGCTGTGCAGAGTCCAGTGAAACCGAAACCTTTCGACTGCCCGCGTCGTTGTCAGCAGTAATTTCAATGACTTCTTTCTCCTAAAGATAAAATGTAAATGGGCAAGTTGCATTTTATTTGGTCTTATAATACAATACGAGGATGTTTCTTGCAACGGGTAGTTGAGTACTAGTGACAGAATTTAATTGGAGTGCTTTCGTCATCGGGCAAGGGCTTGAATGTCCTGGGGTAGTTTCAAATCATGTCCTGCATTTACCTCGATTTCTCGATTATTAAGGCTCTGTTCGTGATAACATTGACACCTTAGAGATTCTAGAGCACTAATCTATAACTTTAGCTTTACTTAGTGTTTGCCTTTAGTGTCCCTTTAAACGAGCGAGGGCGTGACCGAACGAACGAGCACAGTGAACGCGGAGCGGGATATGAAAGACACGAGCTGCGAACTATGGAGACCAATGAGAGTGATACCTTCAGTGATGTGCGTGCGGGGGAGACTGGTGCCATGCGGACCCGCTTAACCGCTCATTTCATACTATCATCTGCAGATTTTATGTGCAAGAATACTGTGCTGCCTTACCTGCCAAGGCTTATTAGTTGCTAAAATTTGTGCTGCAATCTAAAATTTGATTGCCGGAAATATGACGCCGCTGCTGCCATATTGATGTAGTAATTGAATCCATGAGCCTCGCATATAAGGCGAGGGGTGACTTCGAGGCTAAGGATTCTGGAGAAAGCAAAAACGTCGCCTTATACAGTAGACTTCTGTTAATATGATGCCAGTTCATTCCATCTTTTGGTTAATTTCATTCCAACTAAAGGTCCCAGCTGGTGCCCGTGAATTTCTATAAGCCAAGACGTTCATTATTTGGGCTCTAAAATTGACATTGGCCGGATGATTCCAACTTGACCAGTCCACACATATGTGCTTCACCTATGTGGCAACTCCATTGATGACCCCTTTAGTGGCAGCATCTGTCTTGGTGGAGCTTAGGGTACTGGGAATGTGCACGCACGTCATCTCCCATCAAAAACACCTATTTGTGTTCTGCCTTAGGAAGGTTTTCAAGCAATAACGGTGGCTCATAATATCTGATTTATCTGTATTTACCCATTTCTGACAGACAACTTTTGTTTTCCAAGTAAATTGGGTCGGAAATTGCCTGCATAGTGCAATTAGGTGCAAAACGAAACGTCATAGCTTTACCGCATAACGTGACTGTATTGCTTCAAAGCTGAGCCAAAAAAAATTGCTGGCTCTCTCGTAATCAGGAGTAGCTGTACTGTATTTGCTGGACTCTAGGCCGGCCTTGATTCTAAACCGACCCTTGAAAATCCAAAGCCAGGAAAAAAAAGAAAGAACTTACTGCGAAGATAGGCCAAACAAAAAAGTGAGGACAGCGTTGACAAGATGAAAACCACATTTGTTTTAATATGAGCATGCCAAGCTCATTCTGTGTCATCATTGCTGTTGTGGTCTGATAACTGCCATCCTCGTTGGAGCACACATGAAAAGCATATCCTGTTGCTCCCTCTAGCAAGTGATGCTTTTCTCATTGATGCTGAAGTCCAACTGGCTTGAACGCTTGATGATGCCTCTGCGGCTAGTAAAACTTTCCTTTGAAAGCAGCACTATAGTGGCATCCCCTGTTTGGTCTACTCTTTTGCCTTTTGAACTGCTGGCTGCCGGGTACTGCCCAACAAGTCTTCTCCCGACTTGTGCCGACCTGCCATTGTGCTCTGTACATCTTAAGGCGAAATAAAAGTTATTATTATTGATTATTATTATTAGCCTACTAAGCCTCATAGGTTGGCCTTCAGGGGCACTGGGAAATTGAGCTGGAGTTTGAGAGCTGGTATGTTTGAAGAATTGTGGTGTAGGCTGAAGATCTGTAGGCATCAGATACCTGCCAGAGTAGCCCAGTGGCTGTAGCGTTGTGCTGCTGAATGTGAGGTCGCGGGTTCAATCTCAGCCACAGCTGCCCCATTTTGATTGGGGCGGAATGCAAAAATGTTCATGTATCGTGTATTTGGTGCATCTTAATAAATCCCAGATTGTCAAAATTAATCTGCGGCTCCCTACTACAGCTTGCTAATAATCGGATAGTGGTTTTACCATATAAAACCCCACATTTTCTTTTTTGGCATCACGAGAGAACCAAACTGGGTCATGAGACAAGAATATTGTAGGTATATAGGGTGTGGCAGGGTCAATGTGAGACAGAGGTTATTGTACAGCTTTGGGAAAGGCTTGTGTTGTATTCAGCGGATCTAATTAGGCTGAAGGTGAATTTGAAATGTTAAGTATGTTGTGGCAATTGCACACAACAGTGCACAGTTCACAACTGCAGGTTCAGTAATGTGGAAAGTTGGGTTGTTGGTGAAGCAGCACACTGACCAAGACAAGGTGCAGAGACACAAGCGTAACAGTATTGTGCAGTAAAACGAAGCAGCGCGTGTAGTGTATTCTTGTCTCACCTTATCCTGTTCAGTGCGCTGCTTCACCAACACAGTATGATGACTGCGGATTCACTTATGGTAGTTTCACTGTGTTCATTTATTTTCCTTGCAGGTTTGTCCCATATGTTGGTATTGTTACGATATTAATGAATGACTATCCAAAGTTTAAGGTAAGTAGTGAGCAGTTTTGTGGCTTGTTCATTCTTTCTTGCCTGGTTGTTTTCTCTGAGGTTACTCTAGTATAAAAATTATCTGTATGCCTGTGTGCTGCATCACATCTGAATGCGTCACTTCTAAAGGTATGGGAAGGCACATCAACCAAATATTAAAGCCTGCATATATAGGTGCAGGTTTACAACATATAATTTCTGGTACCACACAGCAGCTTGTTCCGTTCTGTGAAAATGATCCCCATGTGACGTGTCATAAATCTTCATGACCTTGGGTGATGTTACCACTCAGGTTATCACTCATGCGCTTGCATTCATTGGTAAAGGTATGGGCAGGATAAAAAGAAGCTAGAATAAATTGCTTGATACTCACTTTCAAAATGCCTTTTGACCTCTAAGGGTATTGCTGAAGCTTCAGTTGATTCTACATTGCATCCTGAGTATAATTACTGACTTACAATCAAAATAGCCAACTCTTGTAAAGTCTTGATGGGAAAGGAGTACTGACACAAAATTTTGAACCTGTATGTTTATCTTGTTTGATTCTTTCTCAGTATACATGGTCATTGCTGGACAAGTATTAATAGCGAAAGCTGCAAAATACACATTTTAATGTGGGCTTTAAAGGCTACACAGACAAACACTAAACTGCAGCACTATGTGACACTGACATCAAAGGGACGCATTCTGTAGCTTCTAAACTGCCTGTTACGATCCACAAAGAGTGCTGACATCACTGATAGGGTTGCTTGCAAGGAGCACAATGGGAGATGAGGCTTCTCTGCTGGGCTGACTGCCTGCTTGTTTCTGATGCCTCATTATCATGGGTGCGCCTTGTGCAACCTCAGGCACTATCACACAGGGCCGACGTGACCGCAACGCTAATGATCGGCGCTGGTTGGGAGACTGTCACTCGCAGATTAGTTTGTCATGCTAGGCCATAGATTTCATATAGATGCTATATTGGGTACGGTATTACATGAGGGACGGTAAGATACAATTAGCAAGGTATTGTCTTGATTGCAGCTTTAATTGAAGTTGATGTAAACAAATGTGCTGCTTTGCTGCATTGGCACTTTTCCATAAAAATTTAGTGCTGTCAATTAGTGTTCAAATGCACAGAGGTGTGTCTGAAAACACGTACAAGACATAGAAAATATGAGTGTGTCGGGACATGGGATCACTTTGGAGGATGTGGTGACTAAATTATCATGGAGTGTGGTCAGCCACACTTCAAAAAAGGAGCCTATGATGTTGCCTACAGCGCAGACATTTTCTGGGGTGCTGCTTTGGAGTGCCTAGAATTGGAAATGTTTTGTTATTCAGAAGAAAATTCGTGACATCTGTGGTGCAACTAGTTGGCAAGGCCCTCGTGATCGCACGGTGTGTTGTGTGATCTGTAGTGACGGTGAAGCACTTATGTTCGAGTTGTCATTGGAAAAGGGCCAAGCGGGTCAAGACTGACGCAATTGAATGGTTCAAAGAGAATGTCAATAGTGGGAAGTGTCCAGCAGGCCGCAGAGTAGGTCTTTTCCAGCGTTGGCATAGGTTGCAAGCAGCAACATAGCGATGCACAGAACAGTACAACTCAGGCTTAAAAAACATCAACATCATATGCAGACGTAAGTTTGTGCTACTGTGAGGGCTCCTGTCGTGAATACATAATGACGTTGCTCAGATATGATGGGACATGATGAGGTAGGACAAGTAGAGGTTCGTGCCTTTCAGTGCTGATATTGAGGCACTAAAGGATGCTGTCATGGAGCATGAACATACAGAGGGCAGCATTGGTACACTGCTTATGATTGAAAACACAAGGATTCATCGCATCGTTGTTCAATGTGCACGTAGCTCATATCAGTAAGAGCCAGTACGTGGGCGTCCGAATCATGTGTAGCATGTGTAGAAGGATCAGGAGAATCTACCGGATGATGAGAAAGACAGTCGCCATCTTTGTGTAAACAGCCTGACTTTTAGAGAATAACTAACAAATATTCTGTGACCTGCAAGCCAGACCAAGCCGTCATGTCGGGTCTTTGAGAGAAGAGATCCAGCAGAGGACACGGTGGTCTGTAATGACCAAAAATGTGTGGCTAAATAAGTATGGCTGCAACTTGGTGACAACCGAAAGGCAGGCACTCTTGTTTTAGTGATGGAATATCATCTCTTTCTGAAGGTGAGAGCAGATGACTGGCATTGGCTGTCATGCGCTCTCTACCGTGCTGGCATTGAATGAAAGCAACAGCGGTGCTGTGGCCGCTTGAGTCTATGCGGATTTTGCTTCCAGCACATGGGTCAAAGTTGGCAAGTATGTGGGGAGTTGTCAGGAAGAGGACGAGAGCGACAAATACATGGGCCTGCTTCAGGCGCCCTGAAATTAGGGTGTTCTCCAGCAGTCGAGTTAGCACTCGGGCAACATTGGCGAAGCTTTTGATGAAGCATTTTGTGCCAGTAATATTCATAAGTGTGCTCTCTTCTCCCACATTTGGTAGTGGTGAAAACACTCTTATTTTAAATGTAAAAAAAAAAATTTGGCAGAGGCAATTCAGACTGCTTAAGTGTGGGAATGTGAAAGCATTATACTGTTTGTAGACTTCGAAACCTAATGAATGCACTCATGTTATCTACTCATGATCTGGTGCCACCTCCTCCCCATTGGCTGCGCTGTCATGTGCCCAATGATGCACACACTAGAGCACACCCTTATACCCCTGTCACACGGGCACCCGCGAACTCCATTGAACTCCTTCGTCTTTACGCCAAAGGAGTTGCGCTCCGTGTCACACGGTCTCCCTTGCGCCAAGGAAGTTAAATGGAGATATTGGGCGAATGGAGTTCGGCAATGACCATTACGGTTGGATGGAGTACTCTCGTTCCCAGGCAACTACAGTTCTGCAGAAAACCACGCTAGTAAAATCGTCGTAACTGGTTCATTTACAAATTATAGCATTATTTTTTTTTTTTTGCCTTGGGATATATGCCACATAATGGAAGTTTTAATTTGTTGTTAAGGGCATCAGCACCTGTACTCTCTACACCAATACTTCGCCACGCTGCATCGGGAAACGCCGTTCCGCCATTTTGTTGGTTTTTATATGCACGGGAGCCGCACGTATCGTTCAAGCCGTACGGGTGAAATTCTCCGGGTGACACGCACCACGAGCGATCGCGGCGCACCGCGAACACACAGACACGCTCGATTACACAGCGGAATCACAACTCGAAGCGCACCGGCCCAACAACGTGACCCGCTCTGCCCACGCACGAAAGCAAGAGCGCAGTGTGGCCAGCATCGCTTGCAACTTCGCTATGCTTAAAAAACAAGTCTTGCGGTAACGTACTGCAAAGATTCTCACTGTGATTTTACATTATTACATACTGCGTTAAAAAAATGCACATGGATTACTTTAATGGCGACCGTATATGTGAACAGTTGCACATGGAAGTAAGCGCAGCAGCGCCGTTTGTACCCCATGTGGCGCCCGTCGAAAGCTCGCGTTGTGCCGTGTAGCACGGCCGCAACTCCATTGCCGTCAATCTCCGTTAGAGAGTTTCATGCTCAACGGAGTTCGCGGGTGCCCCTGTGACAGGGGTATTAATCAGCCAGATGGCTGCAATGTGACATGTCTAATGATGCACGCAATAAGCACACCTTTGATCAGCCAGAGCCCTGGCACCGCTGTGCTGTCAGGGAACTCATCTTGCCTCCCGGAGGTCCAGGTTAGATTCCCACCGAGACTGAAATTTACCATATGTTTTTTTAAAGGCATTTATTTACTTTGTTTACAGGGACCTCCCTGAGAAATTTGACGTCAGTACAAGCGTTTTTTAACATGTTTTTACTCTCTGTGCCACCGGCCATTTTACACACTAGGCGCACCTTTAGTCTGCCAGAACCGTGGAGCCACCGTGGCATCAGGGAAGTGTGCTCTTCTCACACCAAAAGGCCCATGCTCAATTCCCATCCAGTTTGAAACTTACCTAATTTTCTTTTCAACACCATTAATTTAATTTGTTCACAGGAACCTCTCCGAAAAATCTGATGTTAATTCGAACATTTTGTATGCGTTTTTTACTCTGTGCCATCGGCCATTTTTGGTGCCATCTTTCGGTCACGCTAACTTTGCCGGATTTTCGCTCAATGGAGCAATAATGCTTTCGCATTAACACTGACCTCTGGTCATAGGTTGGTCTCGCATCTCCTATCATATCTCTTATTTAATGCACTTTTTTATGTCGCCTGTCACAGCTGCCATCATTTTTACTTGTAAGAAAAATTGGGCAAACAAAGTGCCATCATTGGTACCCACCAACAATTTGATCATGCCCCTTAAACATGAAGGCTATGCGACAACCGAATGCCCTTTGTACACCCATAAAGGTGTAATAATGTTTCGAGTGTATGGGTACAGCCCATTTCTGTTCGGAGGGGTCGAAGGGCGACGGGAGAGAAGTGCACGTGGCTGGCATGCAGAAGTTGGAAAATGAGTGCGTGGCGGCTGTTTGGCTAGTAGGCAATCGTGCAGCTGCTCGAATTTCTCTTCCTTTTTCTTTTCAAGGATTTCGCATTTCATTACCTTATGGCACGGACACCCAGTCGACAGACTCCATCGTTATAACCGATAATCCGGCATAGGGGCATTGTCGTAAGCGGGTTACTTCACCATAGAAAATATACAAGAGCAGGCGGTGCAGCAGCTATTAATTGTTATAAGCTATGTATTTCTAAAACTTGTATAATTATAAGCAAGTTCGACTACATTTATTTCTTTTGTTCGAGGTGTGATAACGATACTTTATGTGATCTTGTAAAATTTGCATAAACAAGATTCTGTTACAACATATGTCATCTGTGTGGACATGTGTAGAGCAGCAAATCGTTAAAATGCCATTGCACTGACAAGGTGACCACTCCTCTTCAAAAAAATTAACTGGCTTTTCACAGCTCTTTGTAGTTGTAGTTCAGTTCTTCCCTGCTATGTGGCTGTAGTTTGTTGCATCTCGACCAAGCAGCCAAGCTGATATCACCTTAATATGACCTATGCATTTGTGTTTATGGTTTTGCAAAATGTCACACTACTCTTGGATAATCATTGTTGCTTTATACCTAAGAGTGAATCTGCCTGAGATATTTTATCTTTGGAATAACTAGCACAGAGCACTTGTAATGCTTCAGGGGGCCTTTGTGTTGGAGGCACTTAGCTACGCTCGCATTTTCGAGAAGCTTGCTCAGATTTAAAGAGAAGGAATGAGTATTGAAGACTATCCTCATTTTGGCCAACCTTCAATGAGAATGTCGAAAAGGTTTGCAAAAGGAATTGATGAGAGAGTTGTGGCTACACACTCGACAAGATTTTGGAAGCTGTTGGTCAGAGTTGAATTTCTTGTCTGTGCATCTTTAGCATAGACATTAGACAGGTTGCCACGAACTTTGTTTCCCACTTGCCAGGAAGTAACAAAATCTCTATTTGGCCCAGACTTTTATTTGAAGCTTAGCACAGGAAACAAAGTGGTGTTTCAAATCCTACCGCCAGACAGAAAGGGGAAGAGCAGCACCGATGCAATGGAAGCTTCTAGAACTAGCTTCACCTTTGTTGTGCATGTCAAGGCCCGAAAAAGCGTCATTCGTGGGTTTGATCTCCTGATCTGGACGAATTTTCCTACTGTGAGGCTTTCTTTCTAAGCAGGCCCTTTGTAGCTTCTTGCTTACACTTGGGTGGATGACAATTTTTATTATTTCATAGCTTCGTCTTCAGCTTGTGATCTTTAGAAGGTTTTTATCTTGGTCTTCAACATGTGGCTATGACCCTGAAACCAAACAAGCTGCAAGCCAAAAAAAAAAGTAGAAGTTCAAATGTAGAGATGATGGTCATCATTTCTTTTTTGTGTGTGGAATCGTGCATTGGGAATTTGTTCCTTCTAGAAAAAAAAAGATCAACTTGTAGAGGTTGAGGCAATGCAGAAAGATTGTGTGAAGAAAATTACCAGAATTATGAAAAGGGTAGTGTGCAATATTTCTTCATCACACTAATGCCCCAGCTTGCACTGCCTAATCTGTGATGCAATATTTAGCCCCTCAATGATGGGCCATTGTTCACCAGACCTATCTTGCCATGTGCCTTCTTGTTTTCCTCGGCCATCAAAAAAAAAAAAGTTTAAATGTACCATCATGGAGGACAGGAGAACAACTTTTCAAGAGGTGCTCACTAAGCGTCATAGGCAAAGACATGCCTAATTGTGGGTTTTCTCGCCACTCTATCATAAGTCACCTGCAAGCTGCATTGGACAAAAATTAAAGGTGATCAAACCAAAAGTTCTTGCCTCCATACTCCTTAACCCGTGCTCACCATTTGCATCACATGTCTTGAATACTTGCAGTCAGCTTTCATCAATTGAACCCCTACAGAATGTGAGAGATAAGTTTACACCATCCACTTGCTTAAATAAAAAGAAGCATGTAACTTGCGCATGTGCCTTTTGAGACACAACTTAGTAGAAACATAAGTCTATTGAAGTTTTGGAAGTTGGCTGTAAAGGTAAAGTGGCAGTGAAGTGGAACATGTTTTTGATGTGATATCACCCATGATATGGTGTTTCCTGGCATTCTAACGTCCATTTTACATTGTGCTGTCACTGCTCTGTAACCCCGATTGAAATAGGTGTCTGGCGATTACTGATCAAGGATGGCAGTTGGTCGCACTACAGCCATGGCAAAGTGTCCTGTGAAATAAATGCTCTGACACGATGTAATGCCCAGCTGAATATACATCAGAAATGTTTTGTGCAGTTGCCATTTAACTTCACTTGCAACTTTCAAATTGTGTTACAATAGGGAGTTCTAGAAATTGCACACTCCAGCATCTTTGCATACCTAAAGCCCTACACCCATGTCAACTTGCATTTCTATCTTGTTTCTTCGTGTAGGGCTTTTAAGTCAGCGCATCCTTAAAAGAAACACACCCTACTTGCATTATTTTGTATGCGATTTCTGCATTCTTTTGTATCATCGGCGGTTTGCGTCCTCTAACTTTGGGTGTGCAAAATCTAAAACTCCCCTGTGTCTCTTGCAGCTGTGGCTTGTGATGTTCACACAAGACTCTCCTTTGCTTTCCTTACTTTGCAGTTCCTTGTGCTAGGATGTCTTGGGTTATTTGTGTTGGTTCATCGAGAATAGGACTGGCTGTGTCGCGAGGCTTACTGCCTCGCCAACATCAACTCATGTGGGACTGCGCAAGTCAACGGCGAGGGGCTTCCCTCTTCCTCGCTGTCCACCCACGTACTGGTTCAGTGGCCACGTGCCGCGCATTTTGTTTCGTTTTCTTTCTGTTCAAGATGGAGGAAATATTTTGCCAAGGTGTTCACAATGCGGGCACCTCTTTGTTTACGTGTTATACTGTCCAAATCAGGCCCAGTATATTTCTGGAACAAAAGACAAAGCAGCAGACAAGCCATACTTGTGTATCCTATAAATATATGTCATCACATCACATCTTTGTAAGGGTGGTTGGAGCACGTGAAAGTGAATTAAAAGCAATTGTTTTTTCTTCTTGCTTTGTCTGAGGACTTCATTGCATTTTTTGCTTCATTTGTCCTAATTTTGCGCACTGTAAATATGGTGTTATGTGGACTACTTATACTGTGAACACTGTTGGAAGTGCTAAAAAATTGCAATTTGTAAGTGTTCTTCTATTTGCGAAGTGTAACTGAACAGTGTTAATGGACCAACGGAATATTTTTTATTCTAAATCTGTTGATTGAACATGGCCACCATACCCATTCTTTTACCATCTTCCAGCCATGGGGTTAATAAGACCATAAATGTTGTAATTTACTAGAGTTTTGTGCTGTTATCATGAGCCATAATACGTCTGATGAATGCTGAATAAATGCCTTTTTCTCTGGTCTGTAAATATTGACCACAGATAATGGCTCATCCCTTTACTGGCAATTCATTGCTGATCTGACAAAATCAAGCAACACCCAAAATATATGTTACATTCAGTAGGTCAAAGAAGCGTCGTACGAGCTTACAGGATGGGAAATTTTCGGGTAGAAAAGGTAACTTTTTCCCTCCACAGGTTTTACTAACATGTTGTGCTTACTCCTTAGCAGCTAGGGAAGGAAGGTGTATTGATGGACTGAGTGTATGGGGCAAGATCACCATTATGCTTCAACTGACGATCTTTGTGTTGCACAATGTTTCAGAAAATTGAAGTGTCTGTGTGGCATGACAGCCTACTAGCATGTTACACAAAGTTGGGGTGCTTGCTTTGCTTTTGCTTTCGGATCAGCTTCTTTCACGTGCTTGGCATTGTCTTTGCTCGATACATATTCTTGGTTGCATACTAAGCCATTAGGAAATCGGGTGTATGATGCTCGCGTACCAGTATATAACTTGTGATAGCAAGGTATTCTTAGTATTTGCACTGGTTTGTGAGACCTTTTGTCTATCATGCATGTATGTCATTAAGCAAAGAAAGGAAGAAGGTGCAAACGTATAGATGAACATCTTGTAAGCAGCAGCTGTCATGCTGAGCACATGCTAGGTAGTGTCATACCATGCTGCAGCAAACAGCGGCTTCACCAAAGGATGTAGCATCTGTGCCTCATTACTGCAAGTTGTCACTATGTCATAGTAAAATATTCTTGTGCGCACAATTGACAAGGACACAGTGAAGGAGACACACGAGCGCTTACTCACAACTATTTTATTTTCGGAAAGATACAGAACATATATACCCTAGCTATCAGCGCTGAGCATGTGCAACAAGAGTGGTCAGTAAAACATAAACAGATTAAACACAGATTAAGAAGGTTCAACCAGTATTTAAAAAAGCGAATTCATTTTCAGTGATTACAACCGATGGTTGGCTTATGCATCTTTTAGCGCACTTTTTGATATGAAATGCTTCTGCGATTTCACGTGTTAGTTTATTTTTATCTGAAAACAAAATGTCAGTGTTAAAAAAATATTGGATCACAATGACATAGAATGCAGTGGTTCGACAAGTGCGAATGATTTTCTTTACCAAGAGAACGTTCATGTTCTTTTAGACGGGTGTTTATGCACCGACTGGTTTGTCCTATGTACATGTTGCCACAGGTTAATGGAAGGCGGTACACAACACCTATTCTGCATTTTGTGAATTTTTTATCGTCTTTTATACCGCAGCTCCATTTTTTTTACCTTATTGTCTAATTTTTTGGAAATAGCTTGGCACAGTTTTTGCACTTTGTTAGGAGCCCTGAAAACTACTTCAACGCCATACCGGCTGGCAACATTCTTTAGCCCATGGGAAAAATAATGTACGTAAGGTACAACTGCAAGGCGTTTTTTGTTCGTGCTAAGCCTGTTCCTTGAATCTGTATGTTGTACACCCTTTACTATTCCTATTACCTTTTTGGCCGCTCTGACTATAATGTGTTCCGGGAATCCCACTGAGGCTAGTCTTGTTACCTGATTAGCAAAGCTTTCTTTTAGTCGGTGGCAACAAGATTTTACTAACGCTGCCCGAAGGCAAGACACTGCAATTCCGCTTTTTACAATCTTCGAATGTCCTGATTTGAAGGGTAGTATGGGCTTTTTTGATCTAGGGCTGTACATCCAGCATGTGTGATCGGGTAGCAATCGCAGAGAAAGATCTAGAAACTGTAGTTCATTTTCATTAGCAATCTCGTGGGTAAACTTAAGGCCTAGGCCACATTTGTGGAACACTTTCAGTACATTTACCACATTACATCCATGTTCATTCCCATCAAAAATAACCAAAAAATCATCAACAAATCGGAAAATTTTTGCCAAGCTTCCTAAAGCACTGTGAATACTTTTGTCAAGATGAGCTAGAAAAATGTCGCTTAGTATTGGCACTACCTTGGAGCCTATACATACACCTGATATTTTACTATGAATTCGTACCAACTCGCCCAACTATCAGTTCTGCTACTGTCACTATGTACCTGAGGTGAGGATTGTTGAGCCCTTATGGCAGTTGTTACACCACATGCAAGAGGGGCCTGAATGTGCATTTGCAAGTTCATTTAGGTAATTTTATGCTAAGAGCTCATCTATCGTTTGGCTTGATCTTCGTAAATTTCTCAGCTTGCCTATTTATTTAAACCTCTTTATAGAATTGGTTTAAGCCAGCTATTCTGCCATTGTGTTGAATTTGCTTGTATATCTGGAACATGAAGGAAATGCATGGTTACGGATACCATAGAGTATATTTATTGGTTCTGATTTTTTTTTTGCTTATTTGCCTCTGAATGATTTTTTAAGTTCCTAGTTTTAAGTTCCACAACACTGAGCCCCGAGACAGGCAGCTAAAGAGATCCTAATTTTATGCATTGTTTCATTAAGGGACCATGCACCTTAATACTACTAGACACATAGGAGACAAATTCCACCTGTTATATTAAAGGACTTCTTCACAAATTAAGTCTTCCAGATGCACTTTGCATGAATAGAGTGACCAGTCAAATACTGCCATGCTCTGGTGGCCATAACATTTTTTTCCTGGTTCGAGCTATGCTTGTAGCTGTGGCATGGACCCACATGAACTGATGCCAGCCATGCCATGACAGTCATTGCTATGAGCTTATGCTTTATTGACATGACCTCGAGATAGAGTGGCTGCCCCCCACCTGTGATGCAGCCCAAAGGTCACGTGTCCTGTTTGCTCTCTGGTCCCTGTCAAATTTTTTTTTTTCGTTTCCACCCTCTGAGGTGGTCACAGTATTGGCGTTGTGGTATAATGCTATGCCATCGGGTGGTGTCACCAGACAATTGATGAGTCAACCACCTAGACGAACCCAGTTCTAATGCATTGATGCGAGGACCACCATACGGGACTTCTGTATTTGTCAGACTTCCCATGAGCAGCCAACAACAAAAGAAATAAATTGTGCAGAAACTACTGACGCTGGTTGTCACCGTAAGCGAATGGCCAGAGTGAATGAGAGCGAATATTTTCCTTGCAGAGTCCAACCATTGCAGACTTCCGGCCAACCACAAGAACAGCCGACAGAGCCATAGAAAGCTATGCCCTTTAAAAATAGCATATTAGGTGTATTTACCTGTTTTCTTCTAGCCTCCTTTTAAAGTGGAGCTTTTATTGCCTACTTCCCCATGACTTTGCACACGTCACTGGCTTTCCAATTTCTTGCTTTGGCGGCTCAGCAGCGGCTTCCTAGGCGGTCACGCCTGCAGAGCATGGGTAGGGTGGCTAGCAGGGTATGGCAAAGAAGATATGGCTGTCACATGCAGTGAATGTGAGAGAGAAAACACATGGCAGCGATTGGCTGGAATGCATTGGGCGGTAATGTGTTGTGGGGAAGTGCATGGAGCACTAAAGGGGTGCAGCCAGCTCCGCCGCCATACAAAGCGATCTAGGTGCAGCTGAAAGCCTGAATCGCTGGAAAAGGAAAATGGACAACGTATTGTACATATGAATAAATGGTAATCTGTCATAGACAAACGAATATTTTTACAGATTGGGCTACTCAGCTGTGAAGAAATATGTTTAGCTCAGATATGAATATGATATGAACAGTTTACAAGCATGAGTGGCCTAGGAACAGTGAGTGTCCCCTTGTACACTTTTGATGTCGTTGCACTGTCGTGCTTAAAGATTTCACGTCTGGTAGCATGCATTTTATTCACAGAAGGAGATGCTTTGTCGGAGCTTGTATGTACGTGTAATCGCAGTAATGATAAATGGAGAACGTCTCCTGTGTAACTATTTTGCTATGTAATGGCAAGTACCAGAATTAATAAGGTACTGTTTCACAGCAAATTTTGTTCTGAGCACCCAAAGCATAACGAACATGCAGACTGCAATTTGGCACTGTGTGTTTATCTGTCTTCTCGGCGAGCAATTTCCAGCTGCTTCTTTTTCTTAACCTGGTACATTCGTTGTTTGATGTTTACAAAACCATGCATGAGCATATGCCATGCCTTTTTACCGCATCTTACCGTTCCCTTTCCATTCCAGTGAGCTTGTCAGTATCTAGCATGGGCAAGTCGCAGACCAGAGCTTCATGACATTAGCCAAGCAGCACGCGCGGTGGGCGAGCGTCTCGGTGCACGCTTTCTGCTACTCACCGCGAACATCGCCGCCCCGGCTCCATAGTATAATTTTCATCGCAAAAGTGCTTACTGCACACCCGAGTTGTAGCCGATGGCTGCTTGCCGGTTCTAAGTTTCGCGATCCAAACTTCACCCAGCTTCTTGTCCTGCGGGTACGTGTGAAGGCTAACACCGGGCTCCGTTGTGTACGTCCGGCACTGCGGCACCGTGCAGTAGCCTACCATGAATAAAGGGAAAATGAGACATCCACCCGTTCGTAGCAATTGACTGCTTCAGTAGCCTACCACTGCTTCAGTAGCCTACCATGTTGGACGCCTTCAAAGGCAGCCACTGGTTATTATAGTGCGTTTTAGTGTTGTCAAGCAAGCACCTGAATCGGGAAACGTGTCCGCTTAATCAGAGCCGGAGCGCAAGTGAGGCTTTAGACTTGTTGTCAGCTCGCTTCGGCGCTTCCGAAGCACCCGACGCGGCCGATGTAACCGCGTGATTCCTCGTACCACGTCTCGCCGTCGGCGGCGCCAGCTTTTCCAGAGGTACAGTGGGTAGAGCTCGCGCCCGCTAGCGCACACGAAGTTATTGGCCCTCGGCGCGCCTATACGCCCGCACTCTGTCTGCATCGCAGACCGCTTTCGAGAGATGGGGCTCGCGTGGCCTGGAAAAAAAAACGCGGCCGGGGGCACACTCAGCAGCCGTCGGAGTAGAACGCCCCCGGTACCACGCCCGGTACCGTGCGTGCGAGGGAAGATGGCGCACTTCCCGCTTTCCTCCCTTCGGCACGCGAGATTGAGCCGCCATCGTCGGCTCTCCGTCGCACCATGGTCGCACGCTTTCCCTCGCACATACAGCGTACGGCGCGCGGGAATGATGTCACGAGACAAACCCCCGGCTACCCTCCTCGTCCGCGACGCCTCGCCCTTCGCTTATTGTCATCTAGACCTTCCTCTATTTTAGGCAGCGTTGCTTTGCCGCGCGCTTTACCCCCGTAGTTGCTCAGTGGCTATGGTGTTAGGCTGCTGAGCACGGGGTCGCGAGATCGAATCCCGGCCACGGCGGCCGCATTGCGATGGGGGCGAAATGCGAAAACATCCGTGTACTTAGATTTAGGTGCACGTTAAAGAACCCCAGATGGTCGAAATTTCCGGAGTCCTCCACTACGGCGTGCCTCATAATCAGAAAGTGGTTTTGGCACGTAAAACCCCACAATTCTTTTTTTTTTTTTCGCCGCGCGCTCTCAACGTTTTAACGTAGCGTCGTCCCTGTCGTCCTTTGAATCCGCCGCCGCACGGGTTCCCGTCTTCCCTGCCCCGCGCCCTTCCCGCCCATCTCTTTCCGATTGGACTACCGCCGTCACGTGACAGCGCGCGCTTTCAGAAGTCTCTCCGGCGCATTTTCGATGCAAATTAATAACAAACTTGCAGCTTCGCCTTTGAGTGGAACCCTATAGCATTCAAAGATCCCCGACTGCTTCTCACACCTCTCGGCAACAGCAGCTATGTAACCGTAATGTTTATCTGGGAAACGCTGGCGGCGAACTCTATGCAGGAAAGCGAGATTTCTGGTAGAAACGCAGTCTCTTGTGTGGGCCGCGATGGATGGATGGATGGATGGATGTTATGAGCGTCCCCTTTGGAACGGGGCGGTGGGTTGTGCCACCAAGCTCTTGCTACTATGCTGCCTGATATCCTACCTAGGTTAACCAACGAAAAAAAGAAAAGAAAAAAAAACACTATGAACTAACACGTCCAAATTTTCTGATCCCCTATTGCGAACTGCGTTTTTGTACGTCTCCGTCTTTTGTCGTTTCCCTGCTTTTCTTCCACCAATCCTCCAATCGCCTCTTACTAATGTCTATTGCGGACCTGTTTGCTTTACCACTGCTCCCGCTGAACCCAAGGGCTTCAAGGAGGCCAGTGGTGCCTAAATCGACCGCTGGGTAGACGTCTTCACATTCTAATAAAATATGCTCCGTCGTTTCCCTAGCTTTACCGCAGCAAGCACATGCTTCTTCTTCCTTCTTATATCTCGCTTTATAGGTGCGTGTCCGATCTCGCTTCGAAAAGTCATGAGCTTCCCTTTGAGTTATCATAAATGGTTTCTTTCCTGATTTCGTTTTATGCGCAGCATATTAACGTAGGTTTCGGGCCTTCGCGCGACGCCTGGCGGTGGCCACCATTGACCCTGAAGTGGGGTCACGTGACATGACGTCACGTGATGACGTCACACCGGCTACAGATGGGGCCTCATATCGCGCCGTCGGTCGCCTCCCGGCGGTGGCCACCATTGACCCTGAAGTGAGATCACATGATGTGACGTCACGTGATGACGTCACACCGGCTGCAGATGGGGCCTCATATCGCGCCGTCGGACGTTGCCCGGCGGAGGCCTCCACGCTTTGGTTCGCGCCGTCGCGTCAGTCTCAGTGCCCGCCACCGCGCCAGCGTCTTTGCGCCGGGCGTGTATGCGGTCAAGATGCCTCCAAACGCTAAGGATACGCTAAGGTTAAGCCCAGTGGATGCGAAGCATCCACTGGGCTTAACCTTGATAAGCCTCCAATTTTTTTTTCCTCCTAAGTAGTTCCTCATGGCAGGTTTTTTTTCCATTGCCGCCACCCATGAGATTAATTCAGCCTCTCTAACTTTCCGCTTGACCTTCTTTGTTGCTGTGTTGCCCACCCCACAGGCCGCATACTTGCTGGTAAGCTTCCTAGTTCTTTTCCTCCACTGCGAATCAATGTTTTGCCTGTACAGATACCTGAACACTCTCCCAGCCCATTTACTTTCTTCCATATTCCTCAGCCGTTCTTCATACTCATACGCGATGCGGCGGAGGCGAGCGCTATCTGGAGGTGTTGCAAGGAACCGGGCGCGTCGCTCCGTGGCCTCTGAGAGTCTCGGACGGTAGAGACTCTGGCAAGTGGGTTTGAGTTTGAATTTCCGCACAACATAATTATGTTTTCTCGTGTATTAAAATTACGATCCGACACTGTCATATCTGTAGATTGTGTGTAAGTCGTACTTTGCGATTTTGCTGACGTATTTTGCTTTGAAAAATTGAATTAGTGCAGTAACTTTGCGCTACACAGAGTTTGCGTGGTTGGGTTTGCATGGTTCCGAATGATATTTGGCGATACGACGTTCGACGCGGGACGCCGACGCCGGATGTTCTGCTACACCGGGACCCCTAATACACGCCGTAGTTTGCGGTTTTTTACGGTGACGGTAGCTTCCGTCATGAGCGCGTCATTAAGAACTGCGCGCTTCCTTGATGCTTTTTCTAAACTTTGTCATGAATTGCTGCGCCTACGGTTGCTATAATCGCTTCAGTGAAGAAAAAAGAACTTTGAACAGCGGGCCTGTTTAAGCTTGAGCTTTGAGCCCGGTGACCGCTCAAAACTGGGCGCAGCTAGGCAGAGGGAAGTGAAAAGGAGGAAAGGCTAGGCGAGACATAGAGAGGCAACAGCTAGGAGCGTGCGTCGCGGCCCAGGTTTTTGGGTGAGGAGGGGATTGGCTGCGCCTAGCGATTACTTATGCTCTGATGTGCACTACTAGTTGAGAAACGCCGCGTGCGCGTGCTTTAATCAGGCTTTAAGCACTCCCCATACGTGGGCCAATCCCGAATATAGTGCTTTGTTTCCCCCCAGATAAAAAAACAAAAACTAATATGGAGGTTAGCCCGCACCACCATCAGGTATAACGAGCATAAGACCAAATCTAAAATAAATGAATAGGGGCTACAATAGCAGCCCAAAGCACTTTTAAGGAAAAGCCACTAAAGAATATAAAAAATTGGAAGCTAAGCCTGGAGGATACTGACATAGTACCAAGAACAGATCTAGTAGGTGTAATGGAATTATGTATTTTTTGTCAATTGTTCATTGTCGCTTATAAAGATACCAATCATCTACGTTTATACACTATTATAACGATTAAATGTCTTCGCAAATTGCGCATTTTTGTGCATATACAAGGCATTAAATTTTTCGCGTGATGGACAAATTGTCCTGTGGTAGTCGCCAAAGAATGCTTACGCATTAAAATATGTGCGCGCTACTGCTCGAGGAACGACATCCGCGGTAATATCGTGTGGTGTAAAAGCTTGGAATAAATACCTCAGATACACTGTGCTATTTAGAATACTTCTACTTACCTCACAAAGGCGCGTTTATGGCGGCCCGTTGAAGTTTGCGCGACCATATTCATATATATGCTTTGGTGCATCCATATATATGCTACACATCATGCCTGCCGGACGGCAGCGTAAAAAGATTTTTTACTTCACTGATACGATTGCGGCAACCGCAGGCACAGCAACTCATGACGAACAGTAGAAACAGCGCCAAGGAAGCGCGCTGTTCTCAACGACGCGCTCATGACGGAAGCCACCATCACCATATACTACGTGCACTGCGGCGCATATTCATTCAGGCTTCTGGAAGCGTGCGCTTTCTTTTTGGATAAAAAAAAAGTGGAAAAGTCCGCGCTGACATGCGACCTCGGTAGTCCAACCGGAAAGGGGAGACGGGCGGCGGAGGGTGCAGGTAAGAGAGAAAGGCGGAAAGCCCGCGCATCTTAGCGTGTCCGGTATTCGGGCAAGCGGGGGTGGTTTTCCGGTTTAGCGGGGGCGCCAACCTACGACAACGACACCAATAAGCAAGGTGGCCAAAGTGTAATTCCTACGCGGGCGGCCGAGCGTGAGCAGACGATAGCTTGCTTTTTCCGGAAGTACATAATTATCGAAATTCGAAAGCAGATTTTCGTTTACTTCAGCCTGATTAATAAACTGCATCAATAAATAAACACAGTAACGGTAGGAAGAAGCGCACAGCAACTGCAATATGTGCCGTGAGGTAATTAGGAACTCATCGAATTTTTAAAATTTGTTGGTTATGAATTTGAATTTTTTGTGCAAGTAATGTTCGCCTCCTCGAGTAGACCAGCTCACGGGCTAGAATTGTGCTTTCTACCGCAAGCAATGAAAAAAAAAATTAACGTGTTCGCTGAGACACGCTGTATAGCGCCGGCAGGACCATATAAAAGGTCCCACATGCCTATCGTCCAACTCACCACACTCTACACAGAACAACGATGGCGCGCATCTAGTCTTGAATGGCAAAGTACTGTTACAGTGTACTGTACAGTATCTAGAATTTTGTAGTGCTGTGAACATGTTCCGATTCGAAAAAGTAGTGTGGTCACCGGTTAAGGGAACTATAATGAAGTGAAATGGGTCACGTATGCCAAGATCTTATAAAACAAGGACCAAGATCTCGAGAGAGGTAACGATTCTGGCTTCTGAGTAGGTCTCACCACAGCACACCCCTTCGATTCTGCCGCAAACAGAAACTTCTTGAATTATTTAGTTCGAACCACCATTTTTGCCTAGCGGATATCATCGGTTCATTCATAAACGGTCTCTTAACGAGATAAACCGCCTACAGCCTCGCCATAGTTTCACGTGCAAGGGTCCTAGAAAAGGGGACAAAGAGGATGAGCGGGTGTAATTCACCCGGCGAAAAGAAGAAAAAGAAGCGACCATGGAAGAAGCTACCGGCAAGAGTCTTCGAAGTACCCGAAGTCGACGGAAAAAGTCGCGTCACGGAAGCCGCAGGAGTTCAACGAAGCGGCCAAAGTCTCCCGTAAGTACCGTGGCCTTTCCTAACGCGTCCTGCATGATGCCAAAACCTAAGAAGGACGTTATTGAGTTGCCTCAGTAATGCACGTATACAGTGCAGTTTTGTTCCGCTGTAAAATTTTTGCCTCAGAAGCCGAACAACTCCTTCGCAAATGCGGTCTGCTAGCAGTGCGTAGTTGACTACTCCGAACTGTTATGTGGCTCCGCAATCACGCGACTCGCTGCCGTACAGGTTTCCCAGACGACTGCGAATGCGGCGTTTCCGCCCCATCGTTTCCCGATCAGTGGGCTTCGTCTTGAAATAATGAGAACTCTTGAGCTACAAGCGAAATGACTGCTGTATACGCGTCAAGAAGGAAAATCTGTGGGTGTCGAAAGTCTTTGCAAACAGACCGTGAGTTGAAAGTCGAAAGAATCGCTTAAAGGGCCCCTCACCAGGCCCCATAGCAAATTTTGGTTATACGCTGGAAGTTGTTACGACCCGCCGTGGTTGCTCAGTGGCTATGGTGTTGGGCTGCTGAGCACGAGGTCGCGGGATCGAATCCCGGCCACGGCGGCCGCATTTCGATGGGGGCGAAATGCTAAAAACACCCGTGTGCTTAGATTTAGGTGCACGTTAAAGAACCCCAGGTGGTCAAAATTTCCGGAGTCCTTCACTACGGCGTGCCTCATAATCAGAAAGTGGTTTTGGCACGTAAAACCCCAAATATTATTAAGTTGTTACGTGTCTTCTAGGGAGCGTTCTGCCGCAAAAATGTTTCAAATCGGCTCATTAATAGCCGAGATTGAAATATTTCAGTGCCGCGAACCCATGATTTCAGCAGGCGGGCTCCACAGCCAAGCAAGACGCTCTCTCCACTCGCCCCGTCTAGCCTACGCAAGCGAAATTCCTCTCCTGAATTCTCCCATAACCGTACCTCGAGGATCGCGTGACGCATACGTACGGTGACGGCGTCGCGCGCGAGCTGTTGTTTCGTTCGCGCAGCGCACGGTCTTGCGCACTGGGCACCAGGAAACATGACTAGCACTATAATTCAATGCTACACGAATATTGAGGCAGAACAAGTGGATCGCAGAGCATGATTACGGGTGATGGAAAACGGTAGAAAATGGCATAGTTTCGGTATTTGCGCACGTGACCGCACGACCGTGGGAACAAGCAGACGAAGCGGAAGTACATCTCTCTTGCTTCGGTGCGAAGTAAAACAAAAAAAGCAGGCAGACATTCCGTTTATGTGTTTTATTATTTCTCTAAAGTTGAATTCTTCCATTCAAGCAACAGATCGCACAGATAACAGATGTCTTGAATAATTCTCGAAATCACGTCTCACCACGAGCGACGTCACACTGCGGACACGACTACGTAGGCGCAGGGGCAGCCGCGAGGAGAAGGAAAAACGTCGTTCGGTTTGAAATTTCAGATCTTTCCGCGGCGCGTAGCGGTGTAATACTTTGCAGACACGATCGTTATCGCGCAATGTATGCTCCGACACGCGCAGAGCATGCATGGCCAGACCTGGTGAGGGGCTCTTTAAGGCTGCTAATTTTCTTTTTTAAATGCCTAGTATTTCTTTGCCTAGTCGGAGCCAAGGTCAAATCTGAAGCCGTATAACGTTTGTCGCTGATACGCGCGCACCCCCATGCACCCGCTCACTGGCCGCTATTGGCTCGGCCCCTAACTCCACGCGCATGCGCGCGTTCTCTCACGAACTCACGCGCATATATATATATATATATATATATATATATATATATAGGGTGTAGGCGAGCCGTATGTAAAACTACTGCAAGATATATCTATAGCGGTTCCACAGCCACTGTAGTCCTCCATAAAGAAAGCAACAAAATCCAAATAAAGAAAGGCGTCAGGCAGAGAGATACGATCTCTCCAATGCTATTCACAGCGTGTTTACAGGAGGTATTCAGAGACTTGGATTGGGATGAATTGGGGATAAGAGTTAATGGATAATACCTTAGTAGCTTGCAATTCGCTGATGCTATTGCCTTGCTTAGTAACTCAGGAGACCAATTGCAATGCATGTTCATTGACCTGGAGAGGCAAAGCAGAAGGGTGGTTCTAAAAATTAATCTGCAGAAAACTAAGGTAATGTTTAACAGTCTCGGAAGGGAACAGCAGTTTACGATAGGTAGCGAGACACTGGTAGTGGTAAGGGAATACATCTACTTAGGACAGGTAGCGACCGCGGATCCTGATCATGAGACTGAAATAATCAGAAGAATAAGAATGGGCTAGGGTGCGTTTGGCAGGCATTCTTAGATCGTGAACAGCAGGTTGCCGTTATCCCTCAAGATAAAAGTATATAACAGCTATGTCTTAGTACTCACCTACGCGGCAGAAACGTAGAAGCTTACGAAAAGGGATCTACTTAAATTGAGGACGACGCAACGAGCTATGGAAAGAAGAATGATGGGTGGAACGTTAAGGTATAAGAAAAGAGCAGATTGGGTGAGGGAACAAACGCGAGTTAATGACATCTTAGTTGAAATGAAGAAAAAGAAATGGGCATGGGCAGGACATGTAATGAGGAGGGAAGATAACCGATGGTCATTAAGGGTTACGGACTGGATTCCAAGGCAAGGTAAGCGCAGCAGGAGGCGGCAGAAAGTTAGGTGGTGGATGGGATTGTGCTTGGCGTCTGCGCACCCATGTCCAACCACAGATGGCATTGTTGAAGAGCATCTGCCTCGGCTGTGGGAGGCAGACTGGAGCAGCCGCCGGTTACCTACCGGCAGAATAGGCACCCGCACGCTCCTGGCCAGGTGCTCAGCAATTATAGGACTTCAATGCTCAGAAAGGGAGCTGTATTATCAACCCGAGGGCGTCCCCACCTAATGGGTGCATTGGGACGCCACGTCGGAAATAATCGCCATGGAAGTGGCCCAAACCTCCTTTCTTCTTCTTTTTTTTTTTTGAGTGATCGATGCTTTCGGTCGGTCGACAAGTTTCGCAGCCCACGGCTGCCATGATCGCTTGGACTGGTCGCGCATTCGACTTCACACAAGCTCACCACGGTGTGCGCTGGTGCAGGAGTCCCTTCTAAGCCACATGCATAGCGATACCACCTTTGCAGGTTGCAGTCGTTCGAAACTAATCGGGGCCAGCGTGGTTGATAGAGCCTCTCCCAAGCGAGCGCCTGGCCGGAGGACGCTTGCGCACTAATTTCCAAGTATTTTTTTCGTATTTGAACTATTTCACCGCATCCACTGCTCTTGAAATCTTCCAGATTGAATATTTGGTTCCCTTAGAGTGCCAGATATAGTCCTTCTTTGCGGATAAATAGTAAACTATACTCGAGTAAATGTCGTCAAAATCCGTGACGTTATGGCGGGCTGGTGGGCGAACGTCAGGGTGACGTCGCCACGGGCCTTACGTTTTCGCGTCTTTGCTCATGGTTTACAAAGCCCTCGCACATGGTAATGGCTGCTTCGCTGTTGCATAGGTAAAGCTTACTAATACAGCTTACCTTACTGTTCTACTTGAGCGTCCCGTTAAATAGCTGCGTCGAATACATTCCAGCTGCGAGTATAGCGGTGCCATCGCGATTCGCGCGGCCTAAATGGTCACGCTGACGCCGCGTTACGCGGACTCCATGGCCCCAAAAATACTTCGGAAACGCGTTCCATATGGTTGCTTTTGAATGGCAGACACCTTGCTGATGGTTATCTCCAATCAATCAATCAATCAATCAATCAATCAATCAATCAATCAATCAATCAATCAATCAATCAATCAATCAATCAATCAATCAATCAATCAATCAATCAATCAATCAATCAATCAATCAATCAATCAATCAAAATGGTATTTGTAGAACACGAATACTCAGTTCGCAGAAGGAAAACGAATGTTTTGCTTTGTTGCGCGTTGGAGAACTCGCAACGAAAATCCGACATATCATTACTGCGCACATTTCCTCCTGGCGCTCCGCTAGTTAGCAGTTTCGTGCGGGAGGCGCATGGAGCATTTTGGTTGCGCGTGCTGGGTGTTCTTAGTTTTTTTCCATTCCTGCTTTCATTCTACCTGAGGTGCGTCATTAATGTGAAAAATTGTTTTGTCCATATAGACAACAAATTAAAATGGTATGTGCGCTCCCTGTTGTCGGGGCCTCTACTTCCTGCAGAAATTTTGTGTAACAGATACTATCCCGGCTAGAAAAGTGCTCTCTAAACAAGAAAAAAAAGGGAAAGAAAAATAAGAATGTTGGTACGGAACAGGTTCCGCATTCACAAAAAAAGCTCTTATGCTGAACTTGTCTGCAAGAGAAAATTTTAGTCAATGCCATATCTGCAAACGTTAGCGAAGGCGGCCAGCTAGGTAATGGCAAGGATCACTTAGGAACGAAACACTTTGTGAATTTGTCTCCAGAAGCGTGCGCAGTGTCGCGACTAAGCAGCTGGTTGCCGTACAGCTATTGTACCTACCATAAGAGAGCAACAACGCCACGGCAAATACTCTTAGAGGAAATTTAGCTCATATTCACGAACCATCCCGAAGAGCGTCTTCTCATTGGATGGGAAGGCACTCTTAGAGATGCGCTCCTACTAGTCTCATGACTGCGATCCCTGTGATAACCAGACGATCACCCTGGCGATAACCAGTCACAGACGGAACTTGAGAAAATGTTTTGAGAATACTTGTCCTTGTGTTCGCCATGCAACTGTTGTCGCTCGTTCATCCTGTTAAGTACTGCTCTATAGTGTATGTGTGTTTTCCGTTCGTTTAATCATACGCCAGCCAGTGATCGTCAGGTCAGTTCTAGCTCGCGTGCTGGCATGGGTAAGCATTTGTTTCGTTGTCAGTGCATTGACTTATACCTTATCTCCTTCTGTCGACACGCATGTATCTAGATAGCTTGCAGCATACTGCTGGGTCATCTCTATGGCTGGGTGAGCACCGAGCCGGGAAACCGAGGATAGTGTATGCCTATACGTGTGACTTATTCTTGTAGCGTATTCAGTTCTAAGCGCCCCCGCCGTCTCAGCAGCCTCTATCGACAAGTATAATAGCGTGAAAATGAACAGAAAAATAACCTTATTTCCTGCGGATTTCTTTCAGCGGTTTTCGTGTGGATTCCTTGCCGAACGTTTCAACCTTTTGTTTGGTTCTTAATCATAGGACGCCGTCGCACCATCTCAAGAGCCACCAGCCCACACAGCGAAGCCCGAGGCCGTGAAAAGAGGGGAATCGAAGATAGCATTACCGGTGAGAATTTTCTTCCTGCACTTGCATCGCCTCATTTCTCGACGTTGAATTTGACGATATGGAAGACGCAAGCGGCTGCGGCCTGGCGCATGCATAAGCGGTGGCAATGACGCCCGGGGGAGTCATTGGTGAGCTCACGCTCATATAGTGAGCCCATAGATTTCGTTTATATGCTGCAAGGTCAACGAGAGGCTGGTTGCGCTGAAGAAGTCTGCAGTTTATCATAAGTCAAATGAACTATTTCGGGAAATTGTGAATATTTATTGTTTTACAGAGGCTGTTTGCTGGTAGAACGAAGACTTGAACGATGGTTGGCTGTAACCGAAACACAATTATGTGTATACACAATGCATGTATATATCACAAAATATTCGAAACGGGAAAAAAAGCTGCCGCAGTAGATTTAACGGTATCGTTGAGGTGCGAAGCACTTTGCTAGATTTTCTTTCGTTACCACGGGCCGATGATATAATAGGCACGGTGTATCGAAATAAGTTATGTAGAAATCTGCACGGCGTAGGGGTACTATAGGAACAAATTTTCAACCACAAAGCTTTTTGTTGAATGAGATCAGTTATTAATACCTTAGCCTTCATACTGTATACTAAACAAATGTTCACAGGAAAATTGACACTTGAATGACCGACGGGGATCGAACAAGAGGGCCAACCTTTCGACAAGAGGACTTGTCTTCGTCAGCTCTGACGAAGACAAGTCTCCTTGTCGAAGTAGTCATTCGTACTAAACGCTGTGGCAGATGCAATCTTTCCCTTTCAACCGATTCAACAATCAATTATCCAAATTGAATTCGGGGCAAAGCGGCGCCCCGCCGCGCCAAGTTGCCGTGCACCATGCCGCATTCGCAACAATAATAATGAAGTTCGCGTGGCGTCGAAAATAATTACTCGCGTACCATGTTGCAGGCCCATGTTTGATTCCTCGCCGGAGACAATTTATTTTTATACAATTATTCTTGCGAAGTCGTCATATCGATGCCAGATAGACAGACTACAATGGGGTAGAGCAGCCAAACAAGTATTTTCGCATTAAAGAAATACTGCGAGTTCATCTCAGTGGTAGTGGTGACTGCAGCAAGGAACAACGAAGGATAGAGAGAGCACATAATTTATCGTCCAGTATCGTCTCCGCCGTGTAGAAACCGCCATTAGATGGGAAATTAATGGTAAATTCTGGTGGTCGATCCGGTCTCGCAAGTCGGATAGCAAGACTATCCAGATCCGATTCAGGCAAAGCACGCGCCACCTGAACGGCGGTTCAGTTTCCGGAGCTATATATAGGACATGGAAGGAAGCGATGGCCGAGGGGAACTTTGGGTGATGCCAGGGTGATGCCCGACAGCAAGCCGCCGCATCACACAACATTATAGCATCACGATGAGCGAGAGCGCATTCTAGAGAAAAAACTGGTCGGCTATACGAAAACGATCGCTGCTTGAAAGGCAGCCACACGCCAGCGCCGCGTTTTCAGCACTAAGACGCTTTCACAGCTTGCCTCTCGATTTAAAAGAACTGAAGGTGTCGCTAACAAATGCGAGCGTCACCGCGTCGCCGTCATCGTTGTGATGCTCGCAAAGCGCGACAGCATTATTACGAAAGGGCCAAACCAGGGGGGGGGGACACTCCTCGGTTCCAGTGGCGCAGGAAATTGGCGCCATCTGTGTACAGGGCGACGCAAAAATCCGTTTCCCTTGCATGGCCTCGTAGATCATCGCGCGCACGCGCGCCGATCCAGGTGGCCAAGCCCTTCCCCCCGCTAGGCTCCTCTCCCTACGCCCTCTCTCGTAATACACTCTCAACTCCCTCACCTTCGACTGTCTACGCGCCGCGCCGCCGTGCCATCCCCGCCGGCCCGGCTGCTGCTTAGTCCGCTACGTAACGCTTTATTTTTGTTATCTACTGTCATCGAGATACGTGCGCTGCTGTGCGTTTACCGACGTGGCTAGTTTAGTCAGTTCTGTGTTCCTCGGTAGCTGTGTGCTTGTGCTCCGCGATGTTTCACCCGTTTCACGACTCGTACCGCTCGTGCATCGTGCAGTGGTGCACAAATACCTCAAAAACAAGCCCTGCAAGTTTGTTCCGGGTGCCCAAAGACAACAGGTGAGCGCTCAGACCCAAGGACATCAGAAGGCGCATGTACACGAACACAGCCCTGTCCATTTGTGTACTCCATGAGGCTCCGGACGTCGTTGCGCCTTGATTGTGCTACACTTGCCTGTTCCCGGTAGAGAAAGCTGACAAATAGATGTTCCTCCTCATTGTCACCTGGTCTGTGACTTGTGTTTTTCTGTGCCAAGTCTCATTCTGCAACTTCAGTAACTTGCCCAGCTTTCCATACCGCCCTCAGTGCTTTTTCTGTGTATCACGTTCTACAAACCAACTAACAGCTGAAAAATTACTGTTAGTGTTTGTGTACTATCTCAGTAACCCCCGATGGGAAAACCGCGCGAACAACCTTCATGTGTAGGCATGATACGCTTTTTTTTCCTCTGGAAAGCATGAGCATTGCAAGTGTCCTACATGCAGATTTTTGCAGTTCATGTTTATTATACAAGGGACAGCCCAGTAGGTACGACTTAGTGCCTTAAGTGACGTAATTTTACTGCTAAGCATTGCATTCGGGTAGAAAGAAGGGTCGTGTTGGCTTGTTTTACCTGGTCTTTGATTGAGGAATACGCCTTTCTGCGAATGTTTTCTATGTGCTGCTGCAAAAGCCGACTATCTCCTGTTCCCTTGCCACCTTTACTCAAGTTGCGACCAAGTGCGAAATAATGTGATAATGTTTGTTTCAGTTTTTAGTACGATGTTATTTTTTTCTGCCATGTTTTTTTCAATTTGTTCAGTAGTAATGAACATGTCAAGCATTTCATATATTTTCGTGCAGATCTATAAGTGAGCTTTCTTTTGGTATGGCTCTCAATCAAACAATGTTAGCATTTTATTCTATCTTTCAGGTGTTTTGCGTGTCCTTGTTTTTGCCATTACTAGTGAGTTTTCCCTTTTTATAGTTGTCATGACTACGTCATACACGTCGTCCAATTTTGTGCAATATCTTAGTGCACATATCAGGAGCTCGTCTACATTTAGGTCTTGAGGACGTTATATAAAAATGTTGTTTTTATATGTGTGTACATGGAATGGCCTTCGCGTTTTCTAGCGCTTTCACTGCACGCTTTCTTTTGTTATTTCACCATCTGTGAACTTTTGTCTTTAGTACTCTTGTATATGTCATGCACCTCTCACTTTTGCTCATTTTTGGAGCGTGTATCACACCACGTTGTAAGAAAAATCTCTTTTCGGAAACGAAGTCAATAAAGCGAGGCTAAACATCTGTTGTGTTGGAAGTAGAATTTTTTTTATGTCCCGCCACATGCTGGTATAATATAAGTATGGGCAAGACTGCGTGCGTGCCAATGCATAGCCCACGGCGCACCACGCGCCAGCTCGCAAGCAATGCCAATGCGCCGCGTAGCGCGCGCATTGCTTGCGAGCTGGCGCGTGGCGCGCGGTAACAAGCGCGCTATAAAAAAAGAAAAAACGCGCCGCTTACGGGTAAAAACAAAAAAAAAGTGAGCGGCGCGCGCGACATGGGGGAAAGAGAGAAAGAGAGTGGAGCGGGTCGGCATAATAAAAACAAAAAGGAAAGAAAAACGTTTGGGAGAGGAGGCGCCGCGCGGCTGCTGTTGCTGTTGCCATGGCAACGTAAACAATCATGTGCGCCGCCATTTTGCCTAATGCGTCGCCCCTTCATTAGGGCCGTAACTGAAGGGGACCTTGGCGCTAGCGTCGAAAGAGCGTCTGCTCAAAAACGGCCAATGGGATGTATACGGAGTGTCCGCCCCCTGGCCAAACGGCCGAGACGACACCATACGAGACCGTTAAAAGCGCGCTGACGGGAGCTGCATAGCGCTCACGCGACCGGAAACAGGCCGAATCTCGCAGTTTCCATGGCGTCGTCGGTGAATTTTTGGGCGCTCCAAATAGGGTTTTAGCGATTTGAAAGAACAAAGCAAATGCAATCGGAGCCCCCTTTTTCGACTACCCGAACAAGATGGCTACCTGTGGAGCGCTCCGAAACAAGCACCTGAAGATTGAATTAGTCTAACGGTTGACGCTCGCGCTTTAACGTTCATATAGCGTACGACTGCAAATATCTTCCGCTTCTGACACCTTAACTGTTTCGCTGAGGACGGATGCCCTGAGGCCGTTATACTTTCTAACAATTCACAAATTCTTTGCACCTTTCGTCGTTGGATCGAATATGGCTATATAGATGGCCACAACGTCGCCGTTATCACTGAGATCGGCAGCTCGGCAAGACGCGCGACAAGAAAAAAAAAAAAAAGAAGGGGGGGGGATGAAATGGCACATTACAAAGTTCGGGCCCCGAAGCACCGCGAGGCAGTGCGAGAGCCATCGGCACTCGGCGTCACCTCGTGGTTTTCGATCAGATCGAATACTGCTTAGTGGTCTGACGAGAAACGGTATACTCGGCATGTTCTAGTCGGTGGCAGGCTAACGAGACGTTATCAATGTTAGCGCCGCCTCATCCTTTTGGCGGGGTATACGCTGGAACTGTTCGCTGCATCCCTTCATGTTTCTCGGCGTATTGATACGATGCTTCAGGGCGGAGAAGTGGCAGCCTCCAAGTCGAACATACTCCAGGCGGAGCAACCGAAGCAGAAGCTTCCACGCGGCAATGAACTGTCCTGGAATCCGACGCCCGCTCCGGCGGTCGAAATATCCCCCGCGTCACAGCCCGAGCAGTTGGTTGGCGCGTGCGAAGCCGCCAACAACAACGATCGTAACTGCCTCCAACCTGCGCTGCTGGCGAGCATCGCGGCGCTCATGCTGACCCTTATTGGGGCCGCCTATTACGTCCGGGTGGTGTCCTCGGCCCCGTGCTCGTCGCCGGCCTGCCAGCGACACCGCGCGCTACTGGACGCCAACCTGAACGCGTCGGTGCCGCCCTGCCGGGACTTCTACGCATATGTCTGCGGTCGCTGGGAGGCGGCGCATGACCTGTCAGTCAGGGACACCATCTACAAAGAGTAAGTACGGCCTCCACCTCGCGCCCTGCATTCGTACGGGTGAGGGAAGGGAGAAATAAATATTTCACCTTGTCCTTTGGCATGTACCGTCAATGTCGTATTGCCCACCATATTAATTTGAACGCCTCCAATTGTCGTGCAGAACCATACTGTGGACTATCTCCGCTGTCCCACTCGTTATGTATTATGTATTTGTGCAAACAAAGCCTTCTGTACTCGTAAATGATTACTGCCAGATGTGCGAAATGAAGGTACTACAAGGTAGACGTTGCCGAGATAGGTAAGCTCTACATTCCAATTTTCTCTCGCGAAGAAGCTTCGGTCATCATTGACGAAATGGATCGTCGAAATTCCGCGCTTAATGGACTGCTAATTATTGTATTTTAACTTCTCAAAGCTGAATGGAGGACTACTAAGTCCTTCACACTAGTGGACGCATGTACTTGCGACCGGTGGCCGGCGCTTTTTGCAATACCGGTGAGTGCTAGGTGATCGCTGTGGGGCGGAATGCATGTCACAATGCATCACAGTCACTCTCGCTTTCATGTGGTACAAAAACGCGACAGCTTGATGTCCCCAGTGTCCACCTGTGGCGCAAGAAGTGCTGGGCAGCGACGCGTTCCGAGTATCGCGTTTCAATCGCTGAGCACTGTACACGAAATTGTTGGCAACGCAACACTGGGATTATGTTTAAAGGCGTTATCGTGACACTAGGGAACATTACTCGGATTTATGTAACTCCAGCCTTCACTGTTTTAAATTATGGGGTTTTACGTTCGAAAACCACTTTGCGGCCAAATGCGGCCGCCGTGGCCTGGATTCAATCCCGCGACCTCGTGCTCAGCAGCCCAACACCATAGCCACTGAGCAACCACGGCGGGTAGCCTTCACTGTTTTCTTTCACGTGTGGATTACCAGCTTTCTTTCGCGAACATTGTTATGCACAGCAATGTGCGTTGTTGTGCGAGTTGGTATATACATATTCGGATGGTATCATAGAAACGAGCTCAAAGATAACAGGGACGAGGAAGTACACAGGGCGGGCAGTTCATAGGAGATCACCTGTCTTGTGTACGTACTCCTTCCTGTTATTTTTGGGCTTACTTCTAACGTACTAAATTAAGCGCAGCGTATACAACGGCTGTAAAATAAAGTGACTAACAAGAGAAGAAACATACACACAAAAACTTGCAGCGAATGTACGCGCATATTTTTCATTTTTGGTCGCAATAATTTATTGCTATAGGACGGCTGCTTCCGTGCGTAATATGTTGTTTGCCTGATACCTGTTCTTACGTATTTTTTTCACGAAAACTTATAGCACACGAACTGCTTTCTGGATACGGGACAAGAACGCAGGTTAATTTGATCAGTGACATGTACTTGTACTCACTAGTAGAAAATTCTAGAAATGTCGACATGCACTGTGTGCGAGCGCGCAGAGATAGAAAATGCACAGGCAGTATATGTTTACACTTGTTGCGATGCACACTTTCGCCCAGATTCATGAACAACGTGGCCACTATGGCGAATAGGACGACAACTCCCCAACAAGGGCAGACCGCGGTGCAGAAAGCTGCCAGGCTGTATCAGTCTTGCGCGCACGTCCACACGCAAGACTACAACCACGTGAGCGAGGCACGGTCGCTGATGGAAAACTGCGGCGTGCGCTGGCCTGAGCTGACCAACACCTCGCGCCTTCTCGGCATCTTCTTCTCCATGGCTACGGCCTGGAGCTGGGCAAGCGTCTTGCAGTTCATCATGCGGAGTAACGGGAGCGTCATAATGAGGCCGTCACCTTTCTTTTGGTCAGTACTATCGGGAAGGCAGCGCTTGCTCGAGAAGAGTGCCGGCGAAGATCACTACCGGATATACTTCGATAGCATGGTTGCCGCATTCGGCAGCGCCGGGACCAGAGCGTATTCCTACAGACAACTCAGAGTGCTAGAAGACAAGGTGGTTCCTGCCCTGAAGGCAGCGCTCACGACACCGAACTGGACCATACTGGAGGACAGCAGCCTGAACGCGATGGTGAACAAGACCCAGAACCCTTTCCAGAGTTCTGAATGGGAGAGCAGCATGCGGTCTAGCTTCAACTTCTCCGAACGCTCGGTCTTATTAGTGAGCGTTGAGAACGTCGATTTCTTCGATAGCTTCTTCGCGCTAGTCAAGAGCGAGAGCGAAAGCGTCATGGCCTATTACGTCGGCTGGGTGGTCGCGCAGGCTCTCTCACTGCTGACCAGTTCGGAAATCGTCACGAAGTACTTTGCGAGCGACGATGCCTTAGCGACCAGGGAGCACGCGCTGTTCTGCGCAGACATCGCCCACGTGTACATGGGCGTGGCTTTCTACGCGGGCCACCTGAGCCGCGAAGTCA